>NC_053024.1:217564772-217613689 GCF_003073215.2 Triticum urartu | reverse complement strand
CGCCGCTAGTGCGGAGTCTTATGATATTAATGCCGCTTTGTTGAATCTTGTTATGAAAGAGCAATTTCCAGTAATCCTAATGAGGATGCCGCATCCCATCTAAACACTTTCATAGGATTGTGTGATATGCAAAAGAAAAAGGATGTGGGCAATGATATTGTGAAATTAAAGTTATTTCCATTTTCTTTGCGTGATGGAGAAAAATTTTGGTTTTCATCTTTGCCATGAAATAGTATTGATTCTTGGGACAAGTGCAAGGATGCTTTTATTACTAAGTATCCTCCCGTGAAAATTATTTCCCTTAGAAATCAAATTATGAATTTTAAGCAACTTGAGCATGAACATGTTGCCCAATCTTGGGGAACGATGAAATTGATGATAAGAAATTGCCCTACTCATGGTTTAAATTTTTGGATGATCATACAATTTTTTATGTGGGATTGAATTTTGTTTCTAGAAATATTTTAGATTCCTCCGCGGGTGGTACTTTTATGGATATTACTTTGGGTGAAGCTACTAAATTGGTTGATAATATTATGGCAAATTATTCACAATGGCATACTAAAAGAGCTCCTACTAGTAAAAAAGTGAATTCTATTGAAGAAATTAGTACTTTGAGTGATAAAGTTGATGCTCTTTGATTGAGTGTATTTCTTTGTTGCAATCCATGTTAAATTCACCCAATGCGTATGAACAAAATAAAACTTTTACTAAAAATATTGTCGAAGCAATGACGAAAGCTTTAGAAGAATAGTTAGAATTAGATATTTCAATTCCTAGAAAATTATATGATGAATGGGAACCCACCATTAAAGTCAAGATTAAAAAATATGAATGCAATGCTTTATGTGATTTGGGTGCTAGTGTTTTCACAATTCCGAAATCTCTATGTGATGTGCTAGGTTTACCGGTATGGATGAATGTTCTCTTAATTTGCACATGGCGGATTCTACTATTAAAAAGCCTTTGGGTAAAATTCATGATGTTCTTATTCTTGCAAATAGGAACTATGTGCCCATTAATTTTATTGTACTTGACATTCATTGCAATACGTCTTGCCCCATCATACTTGGTAGACCGTTGTTACGAACATATCATGCAAAGTGAAGATGGCAAGGTGGGCATATTATATGTATTGGACAATAACCCATAGCCAAGTGAGGGCCATGTAGAATAAATGCGCGAAGTCTTTGCGCGAAGAAAGAGGTGGGAAAGACAATCCATGGGATCCCAAGTCATCATTGCTCTCTAGAGCTCACTTTGTCAACTCATGGGATTGTGAGATTGACAAGTATTCATGGGTACCTACACAACAAATACACAAGCGAAAGAAATTGTGTGTGTGGTAAATGTACAGATCATCCATCATGATGTGTATGTGCACGTGAGAGTTAGCATAAGATAAGCATCGCTCAAAGAAATTTGATGCATGGTATAGGAACATGTCATCCATCATGAAAGAATAGTTATTGTGTATAATATGATGGGGACACAAATTAAGAATGCAAGTATATGACACATCAATAGCATGTTTATTCATGGGAAGCATATTGTGCACATAAGTACGAGGATCATGCAATGGATTGGATGGATCAAAATTTCCTAAAATGTATGAGGAAACTATGGGGGTCTCCTCATGAGCAATAATGGAAACATCATATGGAGAAAATGGACAACATCCAAAACAATGCATATCCGAATCTAGGTGGTCATGGCATGGCAATGAGATGAATGATGAAAAGGGAGCATATCAATATCATCACAAGAAAAACAAATGCCAATAACCATGGGCTTGTCATCTATGCCATATGTGCGAATTGGATTTATTTTAATGGCATATGCATAGTCACTAAGATGAGATTGCAAATATGACATATGATTGATCTCATGCATAGCATATGACAAGTCAAGCTGATTGTCAAATATGATGTGACCTAGAGAATTGTCACAAGAAATCCTATGTAACATAGCATAACAAATAATAGACTCCACATTAGAATCATCATACTCATCATAAATGGGCAAGAAATCATCACATGAGGAAGTCGCACTAGCATGAAGCATGGAAATAGATGGATCAACATCATGCAATCAATCAATGTCAAGAATGTCCACTAGTGGGACTAGAGCATCACCTTCACCTATGTTACCTTTGTCATTCCACTCATGTGGTGTAGGTGAGGTGGCAAAGACCAAATGGTGGTCATCTTCATGTTGATGGAACCATGTGGGGGTGCATCATATTCCACCATGGCCATCGTCTTGTCCAAAGGAAGGACGAAGTCGTCAAGAATCGACGCGTCATCATATATGGGACCTAGCACCAAATGAGAAGACACAATATAGGTAGAGGTCAAGTCATTACAAATCAAAGTGGCCTCACATGCCCTATCAACTATCTCACTCTCTCTATGTGGTGGCTTACACACTCCCTCAAAGTAGGTGCACTCAAAGTCACATATGGTGGAGTCACTCATCCCACTCAAGTGGTGGGTGTCGGTGTCAAAACCGGTGGATCTCGAGTAGGGGGTCCTGAACTGTGCGTCTGGGATCGATGGTAACAGGAGACGGGGGACACAATGTTTACCCTGGTTCGCGTCCTCTCTATGGATGTTGTACCCTACTTCCTGCTTGATTGATCTTGATGAATATGAGTATTACAAGAGTTGATCTAGCACGAGATTGTAATGGCTAAACCCTAAAAGTCTAGCCTGACTATGATTATGAGGATCCATCCACGGACCTAGCCCTCCGGTTTATATAGACACAGGAGGGACCTAGGGTTACACAAGGTCGATTACAGAGAAAGGAAAATTCATATTTGGTCTCCAAGCTTGCCTTCCACGCCAAGGAGAGTCCCATCCGGACACGGGTAGAGCCTTCGGTCTTTGTATCTTCACGGCCCATCAGTCCGGCCCATATCCAATAGGTCGGACGCCCGAGGACCCCTTAGTCCAGGACTCCCTCAGTAGCCCCTGAACCAGGCTTCAATGACGAGGTGTCCGGTGCGCATATTGTGTTCAGCATTGCAAGGAGGGTTACCCTTCCGGAATACTCCAAAAAGTCTTTGGATGAAACAAAATGTGTCCGGATTTGCAACACAAGTACCCCACACAGCCGAGGAGAGCATACTATTTCACGAATCCAACCTGTTGACAACTTTTGTAACGTGTCATCATGTTTTCCCGGTCATTATTTCAAACCCTTTCCTGTTCCACGTTTCGAGGCGTGGTTTTTATTGGCACGTTCTGTCGAAGCAGAGATCGTGTCCCCTTATTGCGGGATCCTCATTAATACGAGCGTGGGTAACCCAACCGTTCCATTGGAAAGATTCCTTGGGAATAGGCAGGTTTTTAGGCTTAGGAGGAGGCGTTCAATACCCGCTGCCTTTATAAAGGAACCAAGGGCCGTCCTTTTACGCCAAACCTCTCCTCAACCTTTCGAACCTCGAGTTCTAGCACCCAAGGTTCGACTTCATTGCTTCAAGCTTCCCCATCATGTCTGGACCCAACCCTCAAGGCTGATGGGTGGCTTCCTCCGTCATAGAGGAGGATATTGCAAAGCTTCGGGCGGCTAGATACCTGACCGCGGAGATCCACCACAGGCTTCCTGCTCAAGGACAGGTTATTCCAACCCCCAGATCTGGCGAGAGGGTCGTATTCATATCTCACTTCCTCCGAGGGCTAGGGTTCGCTCTCCACCCTTTTGTCCGGGGGCTAATGTTTTATTACGGACTAGATTTTTACGATCTAGCTCTGGATTCTTTCCTTCACGTCTCGGCGTTTATTGTCACATGCGAGGCCTTCCTCCGAATCCCCCCACACTTCGGCTTATGGCTCAAGACCTTTGGTGTGAAGGCAAAGGTAGTCGACGGGGAACAGGTGGAGTGTGGCGGTGCTGTAGTAAGCCAGCTTACCAACACTCCCTGGCCAAAAGGCTCTTTCACCGAAACTTCCAATCAATGGCAGCGAGAGTGGTTTTACGTTACCGAACCCCATAGCACCAAGTGGGCAGCTACACCTGCATTCCGTTTCGGCCGTCCGTTACAGCTTGCATCATGGGTCAATAAGGGGCTGGACTGGGGATCAGTTGATGAAGTGCGGACTCTACAGAGCCGCATCCGAACCCTCCTCGAGAGGGACATCGATCTTGTCAATGTGATTCAAGTAATGCTAATCCGCCGAATCCTGCCATGCCAGCGTAGGCCTCTCCACATGTGGGAGTTTAATCCGGAAGGGCCTCGAACCATCCAACACTTCTTCGGCACCACACACAAAGGGATGTGGAAGATGTTTTTTGGGAAACGAAAACATTGGCCAGACACTACTGAAGATGTCGGCCTTGACTGCAACCGTCCGGATACCCCGGTAAGCACTTGTCTTCCGAACACTTTGTAGTTAAGTATATTGTAATACGTTACCGAGCAAGCTATCTTCTTTTCAGGGCTGGATAAAGAAAGCAGAACTAATTAGGTGTTTGGCCCCCCTTCCCAAAGCCTCAACAGATCCCGTATTAACAAGGATGCTGGCCCCGGCACCATACCAGATGTCTGTGAAGGAGGATAAGACGGAGAGCGGGAGGACCAAAGAGGGCCTCCATCCTGAAGATATTTTAGACGTCGTGTCCGGGGAGATGAAAATTCCATCGCCCGAAGGCAAAAGTAAAGGAGAAGCCAGCATTCATTCCCCCTATGGTAAGAAAAGGGCCGTCTCCGAAGATTGGGAAGAAAAGGCTCCCAAGCAAGGCAAGATGCCCCTGTCAGGCGGCTCGGGCTTGAATGACGACATTATCGCGCAGTCCTCCAGTGAAGCCAAGCCTAAATTGTAAGCGAACAAGGGTGTTTTACACATACCCTGTTCCTCTCCTGTGACCAGGGTAACATCTAAAATGTATGCTTTTTGCAGCTCGGCGCACAATCTTTCTCAACAATCATCTTCCTCGGGAGATCTTCTCCCAGAGATGATGGAAAGCGAGACACCTCCACCAGTCTGATCGCCCAATAAGGTGGATGACTTCGAGGTGTCATCCTGGAGGGTCTCTCCTGATCCGCAAGTGATGCGAGGGGTGACGAAAACACGAACGAAAGATGATACTTTGGTAGCGCAGGGTCCAGGGGCCAACAATAAAGGCCTCGGACTGTCTGGCTTTCAGCCGGAGACAACTCTAGGGGCGAATGAACGAATCCATTTGAAGGGGGGCCGTGCTTCTATGGCTGCTTCCGGAGACCCAAAAACGCCAGATATATTAACGAACATGCTGCGACAGGCGTCCGTCTTCGAAGACCATCGTACCTTGATGGGTACGGTGGTTAAAAAGGTCCTATCCGCGAAAAGTGGAATGAATGAGGCCTTCATGAGCCTGCTAAGAGGTTTCGAGGTTTGTGCTGTAATGCTTTCAATTGTGTTTTATTCACAAAATACTCCCATGTATAGATAGTAGCACCCGAGACTCTGATAGGCTTCCCAAGGGAGGCAATCAGAGGATCAAAAATATTTATCTAGGGAATATTCGGACTACTTGGAACACAGGCTATTACCTCCCCTACAACTGCCCGATCCGCGGAGGTTGCGAATCTGCAGCAGAAGATTGATGAGGCAGATGATGACATCACGCTGATCAATAAGCGTCTTGACGAGGCGCAAGGTATGTTTTTGGGTCAACCAGTATATTTATGCATGATAACATGAGCATGAAGCTGGAATTGTATACTGAGACATGCATAACTACAGATGGTGCTACTGTGGTGGAGGCCCTTCGGGCTGAGCTTGTCCTTGCCAAGGAACAAACCCGGATAAGTAATTTGGCTGCCCATAAGGCGGCTGAAGAGTTAAAAACCGAACAGGCTGTTCGACGCCAGTGTGAGAAAAGAATTACTACCATGGCGCGTAAGCTGGAGGAGACCACCGTCCAGTGCATATTCCTTGAGAAGGATAACAAGGCCAAAGCGGCCGATCTCGACAAGGCCTTACAAGAGGCGAAAGAAGCACTGTCTGAGTCTAGAGCGGCTCGGGAAGAGATCCGACAAGCTGGGGAGATAGCGGCTGGTAAGCCTTTCTTGTTAAAGACGAAGTTCGGAGATCCAAAGTATTCCCCGCTTAACCAAATGTGGAGTTCTCCGGACACCTATTTGGACCTGCCGAAGAGTGCCTCCGATGCGTCACAATTTTACCAAGTGCAGGAAGGGTGTGCCACGGAGAAGCTTTTTTGGTCACAGTTCGGCGCGCCAAAGCGTCAGTTGTTACTAAATGAACAGATGGCCCAGTGGGCCGAGCTCCACAGGGTATCTGGTTCCACCATGAAGGACGTCATAGTCCAGCTGTGGCCTACTGAGCCCATTCTGAATAGTTACTTCGGTTTGGTGCAGCGGCTTGTGGATGCGGTGCCGCGTATCGACGCCGTTAAGCGTTCAACGTGCATTGAAGGTGCACAGATGGCCTTTGCCCGTGTCAAAATATACTGGGCCAAGATGAAGGTCACTGACGTTGCAGCGAGGAGTCCCCTCAAGGGTAAGGACCATCACACACCCGAAGATTATTTCGAGGACGTCTTAGTGGGTGCCCGCTTGATAGAGGGTCAGTGCTCGAAAGATATGATATTTGAATGAAATGTATTGAATTGTAAAAGACAATATGATGATAATATTATGATTTTTGCTTAAAAGCTTTTGGTTCCTCCTGTGCGGCCATTTTCGCATAATCTGGAAGTTTTCCAGTCGTCGGCTTCAGCCCCCACATGGGAAATACGGGGGTGTTCGAAAAAGCACATGATCACTCTTAACCCAACGTCTTGGTCCATGAAGGAGGTGTCAATGCGGTGAACGAGGCAATCGGACTATAGGGCATTAACACTTTCACTTAGCCATAGGAGTTTTATGGTGGGTCTACGATATAAACCCTAGTATGTATGCTGTTATCCCAATGTGGTGCGTTTACATGTATGACCTAAAGAAAGGTCCTTCGTGTAATACTGAGGGAATCGCGAAAGATTCCGATAACTCGTCGAGTGGTTGACCAGCTCTGGCCACATCATGACAGTCAGTTTTCAGCTTTCTCTACTGAGGTGCTCGCCTGGGTAAACCAGGGTACAATCGCAGTAGTTCTCCCTTTACTACCTTAGCCGATAGAGCCGAACGTAAGGTAGCAAGCACAGGAGCCGGGCAACCCAACTATTGACCCAAGATATGATTCGGAGCTGATGCATATAAGGCCAAACTCGCGACGCTGAAGTATGCTATAAAGCTGTTCGGACTTATTGGCAATTTAATTTGTTCCCATATCGAGCCCCTGGCAGGGCGTGTGAAATAACACAAGGAGCAAAATACAGTTTTTTTAAGAGAAAAGTGAATATGGGATATAGATTATATTCACTAGAACTTGAGTGACATGCCAATCATTGTTTTGTATATAATAACGCCATGACCATGGCTATTTGACATGCCAAGGGTCGACGGCTGAGGTAGAAGGCACTTTACAAGCTCGCAAAATAGAGAGTACGGTCTAAAAAAGTTGTTTTGGACCCCTGCCGCACGTCTGTGCCGCCTTTCCTCGAAGAAGGGGCTCCTTAAAGGGAGTAACTTTTGGATGAATGTACAAACCGGAACTCCGATGGAGTCGGTGAGATGACTAGCCTACGAGTCACCTATGATAAAGTATAATGAAAAAAGAAAGAGTGGTCAGAAAAGAATTGAAAAGAAGGGGGTTATAGAAGTACTTATAGGCCCGTCCGTATTATGCCTCTGCCGATGCCCATGGTATTTTAAGTGCATAGTTATGTATGCGCGGTATAGATTTCGCAGGTGTATGAGGTGGACGACAGAGGCCGAACTGCTAGTCCAGCTCCATAATTGGTCGGTCCTGCTGAATGGAGACCGGCAGCTTAATGGCCGACAAGGTATGCGGTTTAATAAGGCCGACTTGTACTCCGGCTGGAGGGGACGTAGTATGATCCTTAGTCTGGAGGGAGTATGTCTCATGCTCCTCTGTAGGGGCGTGTGTCATGTATACCATGTTCACAGTTTTTACCTCGGGGGGAAATTGCTTCTGACCCCCGGTATTTGGTTGGTGAATCTCTTCATCATCGCTATCACTGGTCGGTCTTTTCCCCTTATGTTCGGTGTTGAGCTTACCGGCCTGCTTGAAGACCCAACAACTTCTGTTGGTGTGATTGGCTGGCTTATCGGGGTTGCCATGAATCTGGCAGGGTCGATCCAATATCTTGTCTAAGGTGGATGGCTCGTCTCTGTTTTCCTTGAATGGCTTTTTCCGTTGACCGGGTTTGGGGCCGCTGAATCCAGTGTTGACCACTGTGTCGCACGTTCTTTCATTATCATTGCGACGCTTGTGTTTGCTGCGTCGAGGTTTGCCATTGCCGTTTCGGACTTCGGAAGTGCCCGGATTGTTGGTGCTGTTGCTTCTACGAGCGAGCCAGCTGTCTTCTCCCGCGCAAAAGTGGGTCATCAGAGCGGTAAGGGTTGACATGGATTTTGGTTTTTCTTGACCGATGTGGTGGGCAAGACACTCGTCCCGTACGCTATGTTTGAAGGCTACTAGGGCTTCCGCGTCCGGACAGTCGATGATTTGGTTCTTTTTAACTAAGAACCTAGTCCAGAGCTTCCTGGCTGATTCTCTGGGCTGTTGAACTATATGGCTTAAGTCATCGGCATCTGGCGGCCGGACATATGTGCCTTGGAAGTTGTCGTGGAAGGCATCTTCCAAATCCTCCCAGCTGCCAATAGAATTTTTGGGCAGACTGTTTAACCAGTGCCAAGCTGGACTTTTGAGTTTTAATGGGAGGTATTTGATGGCATGAAGGTCATCGCCGCGGGCCATATGGATATGGAGAAGGAAATCCTCATTCCATACCACGGGATCAGTTGTCCCATCATATGATTCTATATTTATGGGTTTAAACCCTTCTGGGAATTCGTGCTCCATTACTTCATCTGTGAAGCAAAGAGGGTGTGCAGCCCCTCTATGTTGAGCCACATTGCGATGTAACTCCGACCGAGTCAGTCTGCGGTTCTCGGCCCGGGAGTGACTAGGCTTATTACGTGCGACTTGATAGCCGTCGTCGCGTGTCGAGGTACGTCCTTGCGATCCGTAGATCAATCCGGTATGTCCTGTTCTATTGTCCAGGTCTTGTCGAAGGTCATATGGATGACCTCGAGCTGTTTTGCCTCTGCCTTTATGATGAGGCGGGGCTGGCTGGTGTTCGGCTTGAGTTGCCGCTTTATCCTGACCACGTGGTGGTCGGTCAGCTGCATTGTGTGATGATGGTATGTGCTCCGGCGCCTCGTCGTCGAATTGAGGTAGTAATTTGTGCTTCGGGTAGCTTTTGGCTAGGCGATTGAGGCCGTGTTCTTCAGCTGCCAGGACATCAGTCCATCTCTCGTTGAGTAGATCTTGGTCAGCTTGAAGCTGCTGCTGCTTCTTTTTCAGGCTCCTTGCAGTGGCTATTAGCCGGCGCTTAAAGCGCTCCTGCTACCGAGGTTCCTCAGGCACGATGAAATCCTCGCTTCCAAGGCTCACCTCATCCTCGGAAAGTGGAAGATAATTACTGTCCTCCGAGTCTTCATGCATGGCCTGTCCATCAGGGCTAACTTGCCCGATTTTCCCCATCGTCCTATTCGGCAGTTCGTTCGTCGGGATCTTTTCTGTCTTAGGCACCGTCCGGAGTGTTGTCAGGTTCCTCGGAGCCGTAGTCGAGCATGTCAGTTAAGTCTTTGACTGCATGTATGAAGTGTGCAGTGGGTGTGAAGCAAAATTCTCTGTTATCAATCTCCAGTTCGAACCAGATACAGTTCGGCTGTGAGCCCCCCACTAATGATAGCGCTCTTAACGAGTTTAGCACGTCGCTCAGAGGCGAATGCCGGAAGATTTCAAAGGCACTGAATTCGGTGATCGATGACCAAACGTGCTTGATATGCGCGGACGCGCGTAGTTCAGAACCTATAGCCTGAGACGGGTCCGTAGTTTTGGTGACATAGATGTCAATTGAAGTTAAGTCTGTGTGCGGCTCCAACGCCGCTGAGACCGCGGCTTCCGCGGCGGGGTTGAGCTTCCAGTCTTCGGATGGCGCGATCTGCTCCGGATCTCTGGTCGGAGTAGCTACAGGTACTATCTCCTGCGTGTGGACCGATGATAGATTTAGGTCATGTTTATCGTGGTGGCAGGGAGCTGCTACCGTTGTCTCGAATCCATCGAAGGTCAAGTCTCCACGAATATCTGCGACATAGTTCAAGTTTCCAAATCTGACCTGGTGGCTAGGGGTGTAGCTTTCGATCTGCTCCAGATGGCCAAGCGAGTTGGCCTGCAGTGCGAAGCCGCCGAACACAAAGATCTGTCCGGGGAGGAAGACTTCCCCTTAGACAACATCGTTGTAGATGATTGAAGGAGCCATCAAACCTTTTGAGGACGGCACAGTGGAACTCTCAACGAAAGCACCAATGTCGGTGTCAAAACCGGTGGATCTTGGGTAGGGGGTCCCAAACTATGTGTCTAGGATCGATGGTAACAGGAGATGGGGGACATAATGTTTACCCAGGTTCGGGCCCTCTCTATGGATATAATACCCTACTTCCTGCTTGATTGATCTTGATGAATATGAGTATTAAAAGAGTTGATCTACCACGAGATCGTAATGGCTAAACCCTAAAAGTCTAGCCTGGCTATGATTATTATTATCCGGGCTATCTACGGACCTAGCTCTCCGGTTTATATAGACACAGCAGGGATCTAGGGTTACACAAGGTCGGTTACAGAGAAAGGAATCTTCATAGTTGGTCGCCAAGCTTGCCTTCCATGCCAAGGAGAGTCCCATCCGGACACGGGTAGAGTCTTCGGTCTTCGTATCTTCACGCCCAACAGTCCGGCCCATATCCAATAGGTCGGACGCCCGAGGACCCCTTAGTCGAGGACTCCCTAAGTGTCCCTTGCCTTGATCTCTCCGCCCCTCGCAAGCCATCCTGGTGAGGCCGCCCCTAAGGAGGTCTTGCGTCACCCGCCTCACGAGGCTTGGCCCCTCACGAGATTCTTGAGTGTTTGCTATAGAATATGGGCCGTACAGGGCCACTGGTGGAGCCATGCTGCGGGCCGCAGGAAGGCAAGTCTGGGGACCCCGTTCCCAGAACGCCGACAGCGGATGCTTGCTAGACTTCCAATCATAAGTGCATATGATCCAGGAAGAAAAAGTATGTTAGCTTATGCCTCTCCCTCAAATAAAATTGCAATAATGATTACCGGTCTAGTTATCGATTGTATAGGGACAAATAACTTTCTCGTGACAAAAAGCTCTCTACTGAAACTAATTAGCTGTGTCTTTATCTACAAAGCCCCTAGCTTTTATTTACATGCTCTTTATTATCTTGCAAACCTAGCCTACAACACCTGCAAAGTACTTCTAGTTTCATACTTCTTCTAGGTAAGGCGAACGTTAAGCGTGCATAGAGTGGTATCGATGGTTGATAGAACTTGAGGGAATATTTGTTCTACCTTTAGCTCCTCGTTGGGTTCGACACTCTTATTTATCGAAAGAGGCTACAATTGATCCCCTATACTTGTGGGTTATCAAGGGGCCCTCTCCCCCTCTCTCCCGGTGGCGCCGGAACGCCACCGGGGCCATCATCGTGTGACGGCGATCTGCACCAACACCTCCGTCATCTTCACCAACATCTTCATCACCTTCCCCCATCTATCTACAACATTCCACTCTCCTGCAACCCGCTGTACCCTCTACTTGAACATGGTGCTTTATGCTTCATATTATTATCCAATGATGTGTTGCCATCCTATGATGTCTGAGTAGATTTTCGTTGTCCTATCGGTAATTGGTGAATTGCTATGATTGGTTTAATTTGCTTGTGGTTATGTTGCTGTCATTTGGTGCTCATCATATGAGCGCGCGCTTGGATCACACCATAGGGTTAGTTGTATGTTGATGGGACTATGTATTGGAGGGCAAGAGTGACAGAAGCTTCAACCTAGCATAGAAATTGATGCATACGGGATTGAAGGGGAGCAATATATCTTAATGCTATGGTTGGGTTTTACCTTAATGAATGTTAGTAGTTGTGGATGCTTGCTAATAGTTCCAATCATAAGTGCATAGAATTTCAAGTCAGGGATGACATGCTAGTAGTGGCCTCTCCCACATAAAACTTTCTATCGGTCTAGTAAAGTAGTCAATCTCTTAGGGACAATTTCGCAACTCCTACCACCACTTTTCCACACTTGCTATACTAACTTTATTGCTTCTTTACCTAAAACAGCCCCCAGTTTTTATTTACGTGCTCTTTATATTCTTGCATACCTATCCCATTACACCTACAAAATACTTCTAGTTTTATACTTGTTCTAGGTAAAGCGAGCGTCAAGCGTGTGTAGGGTTGTACCGGTGGTCGATAAAACTTGAGGGAATATTTGTTCTACCTTTAGCTCCTCATTGGGTTCGACACTCTTACTTATCGAAAGAAGCTACAATTGACCCCCTATACTTGTGGGTTATCAAGATCTTTTTCTGGCGCCGTTGCCGGGGAGTTATAGCGTGGGGTGAATATTCTCGTGTGTGCTTGTTTGCTTTATCACTAAGTATTTTTTATTTTGTGCTCTTGTTTTCTATCTTTAGTTATGGGTAGGAAACACAAAATACCAAAAAAATTAGTGGTACCTACTGAACCAATGGTTGAAGAACCACTCAAAATCTATCACACTACTGAAGCCTTTTACTTGGTTCATCTTCGATCCCTATGTGCTCGGGCTAAAATCCCAACTAGCTTAGTTGAGGGAAAATCTTTAGATGAGCATGCTTCTTATGTGTGACACCGAATATCTGAAAAAGGGAAACTTTTACTGGATCAAATTCATCGTTTGCAGTGTTATGCTTGGAATTTTTGTGAAATATATGATTGTACTTGTTGTTCTAAAGACCCTAAGAAACACCTTCCTTACAATGTGAGTTTAGTGATAATGGAATCGTATCTTCGTATACTAAGGGTGTTTATAATTACTATGATGTTCAACAAATTGAAGAATTTTTTGCTTTTAGGGGTACTTGTGAAATTGCTTCTTTTATTGAAGAGTGTGATACTACTCTCTACAAATCTGAAAATTTTGCCATACTTAAATATTGCTACGATAATTATGCTTCTAATCCCTATATTAAACCATATGTTGAGGACTCCTTCGTTGTCCAAGAAGAGACTAATATTTTGCAGGAGTCTATGGAAGAAGAAATTAATGACATTGTGAGCTCATTGGATGAAAAAGATGAGGAGGAGAGTGAAGAACAAAAGGAGGAAGAGCGGATTGATCACCCGTTCCCACCATCTAATGAGAGTAACTCTTTATCCCATTCATTGTTTAATTTCCCTTCGAATTTACCGAAGGATGAATGCTATGATGATTGTTATGATCCTGTTGATTCTTTTCAAATATCCCTTTTTGATGATGCTTGCTATGCTTGTGGCCAAGATGCCAATATGAATTATTCTTATGGAGATGAACTTGCTATAGTTCCTTTTGTTAAAAATGAAATTGTTGCTATTGCACCCACGCATGATAGTCCTATTATCTTTTTGAATTCTCCCGACTACACTATACCGGAGAAGTTTGCCCTTATTTAGGATTATATTGATGGGTTGCGTTTTAATACTACACATGATGATTTTGATAGATATAATATGCATGTGCTTGCTTCTTCTACTTGCAATTATTATGAGAGAGGAACTACATCTCCGCCTCTCCATGTTTCCAATATGATAAAATTGCAAGAAACTATTTATACTATGCATTGGCCTTTACTATGTGTGCATGAATTGTTCTTTATGACATGCCGATGCATAGGAAGAGAGTTAGAATTCGTTGTTGCTTGATATATGTTACTTTGTGCTCACTACTAAATCACAAATCATTGTTAATTAAAATTGGCTTTGATATACCTTGGGATCCGGGTGGATCCATTACTTGAGCATTATATGCCTAGCTTAATGGCTTTAAAGAAAGCGTTGCTAGGGAGACAACCCGGAAGTTTTAGAGAGTCATTAATTTCTGTTGTGTGCTTTTATAAAGTTTAAAAACAAAATAAATAAATAGGGGAACCTAAAACTTTTTCAAAAAGAAAAGCGAAAGTAAGAAAGACGAGCATTGTTAAAGTGGGAGCTAGCTTTGAACTTTGTTCATGCCCATGGAAACTTTGTGACCCTTGATTACAAAAAAATTTCAACAAAAATAATTATCCCCTTGTACAAATCCATTGTATCATAAAAATAATGTGCCAAGATTTGCCTTTAGGATGTTTACATTGCTTGTTGGTTTGTGCGGTGCAAAACAGAAACCTTGGCTGTAGTGCGCGATTTTACATTTTTACTGGGATGTCAAACGGTTATGAAAATTTTTGCACTGTCTTTCTATACAAATTTTTTATTTTTCCTAATTTTTCATAATTTTTGGAGTACGAGAAGTATGGTGAATGTTCAGATTACTACAGACTGTTCTGTTTAAGACAGATTCTGTTTTTGATGCATTGTTTGCTTGTTTTGATGAAACTATCGATTTCTATCAGTGGATTAAGCCATAGAAAAGTTATATTACAGTAGCTAAAGTTCAAAAACAAAATATGAATTGGTTTTAAACAGTACTTAGAGTACTGATTTGCTTTATTATACTAACGGATCTTACCGAGCTTTCTGTTGAGTTTTGTGTGGATGAAGTGATCAAAGATCGAGGAGGTCTCGATATGAGGAGAAGGAGGAGAGGCAAGAGCTCAAGCTTGGGGATTCGCAAGGCACCCCAAGTAAATATTTAAGGAGACTCAAGCTTCTAAGCTTGGGGATGCCCCGGAAGGCATCCCGTCTTGCTTCAACAAGTATCGGTATGTTTTCGTCTTCGTTTCGTTCATGTGATATGTGCAAATCTTGGAGCGTCTTTTGCATTTAGTTTTCACTTTTCTTTGATGCAACATGATGATAGTCTATGGTCGATTTATAGAATGCACTTTGCACTTCACTGATATCTTTTGAGTATGGCTTTATAGAATGCTTCATGTGCTTCGCTTATATCATTTGAAGCTTGGATTGCTTGTTTCCCTACACATAGAAATTTATAGAATGCTCTTTGCACTTCACTTATATCTTTTGAGTATGGCTTTATAGAATGCTTCATGTGCTTCACTTATATCATTTGAAGTTTGGATTGCCTGTTTCTCTTTACTTAGACAACCGCCATTTGTAGAATGCTCTTTTGCTTCACTTATATTTGTGAGCATGGGCATATCTTTTGTAGAAAGAATTAAACTCTCTTGCTTCACTTATATCTATTTAGAGAGATGACAGGAATTGGTCATTCACATGGTTAGTCATAAAATCCTACATAAACTTGTAGATCGTTGAATATGATATGTTTGATTCCTTGCAATAGTTTTGCGATATAAATATGGTTATATGGTTATATTAGAGTCATGCTAGTCGAGTAATTGTGAAATTGAGAAATACTTGTGTTGTGGTTTGCAAGTCCCGTAGCATGCACGTATGGTGAACCGTTATGTAACAAAGTCGGAGCATGAGGTGTTTATTGATTGTCTTCCTTATGAGTGGCGGTCGGGGACGAGCGATGGTCTTTTCCTACCAATCTATCCCCCTAGGAGCATGTGTGTAGTACTTTGTTTCGATGACTAATAGATTTTTGCAATAAGTATGTGAGTTCTTTATGACTAATGTTGAGTCCATGGATTATACGCACTCTCACCCTTCCATCATTGCTAGCCTCTCTAGTACCACGCAACTTTCGCTGGTACCATAAACCCACCATATACCTTCCTCAAAACAGCCACCATACCTACCTATCATGGCATTTCCATAGCCATTCCGAGATATATTGCCATGCAACTTCCATCATCATCATATACATGACTTGAGCATTTATTGTCATATTGCTTTGCATGATTGTAAGATAGCTAGCATGATGTTTTCATGGCTTTTTCGTATTTTTATGTCATTGCTACGCTAGATCATTGCACATCCCGGTACACCGCCGGAGGCATTCATATAGAGTCATATCTTTGTTCTAGATATCGAGTTGTAATATTGAGTTGTAAGTAAATAAAAGTGTGATGATCATCATTATTAGAGCATTGCCCAAAAAAAGAGGCCAAAGAAGCCTAAATAAAAAAAGGGGGGCCAAAGAAGCCCGCAAAAAAAGGGGCAATGTTACTATCCTTTTACCACACTTGTGCTTCAAAGTAGCACCATGTTCTTCATATAGAGAGTCTCTTGAGTTATCACTTTCATATACTAGTGGGAATTTTCATTATAGAACTTGGCTTGTATATTCCAACGATGGGCTTCCTCAAATGCCCTAGGTCTTCATGAGCAAGCAAGTTGGATGCACACCCACTTAGTTTCAGTTTGAGCTTTCATATACTTATAGCTCTAGTGCATCCGTTGCATGGCAATCCCTACTCACTCACATTGATATCTATTGATGGGCATCTCCATAGCCCGTTGATACGCCTAGTTGATGTGAGACTATCTTCTCCTTTTTGTCTTCTCCACAACCACCATTCTATTCCACCTATAGTGCTATGTCCATGGCTCACGCTCATGTATTGCGTGAAAGTTGAAAAGGTTTGAGAATGTCAAAAGTATGAAACAATTGCTTGGCTTGTCATCGGGGTTGTGCATGATGTGAGTATTTTGTGTGGTGAAGATGGAGCATAGCCAGACTATATGATTTTGTAGGGATAACTTTCTTTGGCCATGTTATTTTGAAAAGACATGATTGCTTTATTAGTAGGCTTGAAGTATTATTGTTTTTATGTCAAATGATAGACTATTGCTTTGAATCACTCGTGTCTTAATATTCATGCCATGATTAGACATATGATCAAGATTATGCTAGGTAGCATTCCACATCAAAAATTATCTTTTTTATCATTTACCTACTCGAGGACGAGCAGGAATTAAGCTTGGGGATGCTGATATGTCTCCGTCGTATCTATAATTTTTGATTGTTCCATGCCAATATTATTCAACTTTCATATACTTTTTGGCAACTTTTTATATTATTTTTGAGAGAAAAAGGGGGGCAATGTTACTATCCTTTTACCACACTTGTGCTTCAAAGTAGCATCATGTTCTTCATATAGAGAGTCTCTTGAGTTATCACTTTCATATACTAGTGGGAATTTTCATTATAGAACTTGGCTTGTATATTCTGATGATGGGCTTCCTCAAATGCCCGAGGTCTTCATGAGCAAGCAAGTTGGATGCACACCCACTTAGTTTCAGTTTGAGCTTTCATATACTTGTAGCTCTAGTGCATCCGTTGCATGGTAATCCCTACTCCTCACATTGACATCAATTGATGGACATCTCCATAGCCCGTTGATTAGCCGCGTCGATGTGAGACTTTCCCCTTTTTGTCTTCTCCACACAACCTCCGCCATCATATTCTATTCCACCTATAGTGCTATGTACATGGCTCACGCTCATGTATTGCGTGAGGGTTGAAAAAGCTAAAGCGCGTTAAAAAGTATGAACCAATTGCTCGGCTTGTCATCGGGGTTGTGCATGATGTGAATATTTTGTGTGGTGAAGATGGAGCATAGCCAGACTATATGATTCTGTAGGGATAACTTTCTTTGGCCTTGTTATTTTGAAAAGACATGATTGCTTTATTACTAGGCTTGAAGTATTATTGTTTTTATGTCAAATGATAGACTATTGCTTTGAATCACTCGCGTCTTAATATTCATGCCATGATTAGATATGTGATCAAGATTATGCTAGGTAGCATTCCACATCAAAAATTATCTTTTTTATCAGGAATTAAGCTTGGGGATGCTGATACGTCTCCGTCGTATCTGTAATTTTTGATTGTTCCATGCCAATATTATACAACTTTCATATACTTTTGGCAACTTTTTATACTATTTTTGTGACTAAAATATTGATCCAGTGCCCAGTTCCAGTTCCTGTTTGTTGCCAATGCCGAAGTAGAGAAATACAAGGAGAAGAATACCCAGCTAGCTCAGGAACTAGAAAAGTGTCAGCCAGCTACTTGCTGCCAATGCCGAAGTAGAGAAATACAAGGCATCACCCGGTAATATTTTCCTCTATCGAAAATTCATAATGATACACCGATAGTGTGAACCTGGGTTCTAATCTTTGTGTTGGGTCGTTAGACCAAGTACGAGAGCAGCTGGACGCTGCTCGAAGCGAAGAACACGGAGCCAAAAAGCTACTAGTAGCGGTCGAGCGTGTATTGACAAAAGTCGTTCAAGAGAAAAAGAAACTCCAGGATTCGAACACCAAACTGGGCGAAGAACTAAAAGATGTGCGAGCACAGCTAGCCGACTCTGTGAAGGAGAACAAGAAGTTGCGAGGTGGCATATTCAGTACGTGGCCGCTTTTATCTTATAGCTGTTTGGAGGTAACGGTAGCTGATATAGCTGTAATTGCAGGTGTATTGACGAACCGCCCCGAAGAGGAAGTGTTAGAATCATCAAGTGATCTTCTGCAAGGGTTGTCGCTGTTGCATGAGCAAGCTCGGTAGGCGATGCGGAGTGTAGCCAAGGCTTTATGGCCATCCGACTCCCCTCCAGGAAGCATGGAGAAGCTGGTAGAGCTGTTCAAGGGAGCGCGGTGGCGTATTTGGCTGTGGAAGATATCTGCCTGCCGAGAGGGTGCGCGAGAGGCCTGGGCCATGGTGAAGACGCGATATACCAAGCTGGATCCTAATCACATGGCTCGTGTCGGACCGCTAGGGCCGAATGGGGAAGAAATTAATCACATGGCTCGTGTCGGACCGCTAGGGTCGAATGGGGAAGAAATTCCCGTTGGTTTAGTATATGACCAAGTAGAGGTGGCCGCCAAATATTCCCAACAGGATTGTAAGTTAGACTGCCTGTTGGAAGGTGTAGAGGAGGAGGTTTTCAAGTCCAAGTGATTGTGTACTTTCCTCATCTAGCTGAATTGTATATCATTTGTCATGGCAGGCCTTTTCGCTTCAACCTCTGGTCCCGAAAGTGCGGAGTGTTTCCGAATACGGTTGCAGCCGAATAGGCCGGTGTATGCCTGGAAAACTAGGCGTAGGGGTCATAGTTGCTTGAACAGACAAGTTGTATCCGGCTAGCTATGTTATATTACATTCATATCGTAAGAAACACTTCCAGAGAAAATAGTTCCGCTAAGGGTTCCTTTCCCTGGGTGTACATGCATTTAATGCGCATATCCGAATTGTGATGTGAGCACCACGGTTTGTTTAACTTCTGGGGGTGCACAATGGAGTGAGTTTAAAAAACATCTTTAATTCACCGACAGAATATTCCCTTAAGAACACTAGCTTTCGGCTTCACCTAGTCTGAGGTACACATCCAGATGACCCGGCAGTAACAATCGCGGAGGTGCTCCCTTTATGCCCTAGTCAAACTAACAGGAACGTAGGGCATAAGCACATGAGCCAGGCAACCCAGCTTGGCCAAAACTTAAGTCATATCGATGCATATAATGGCAAAGAAAAGGTACATATGAAAAAAACTCATATGTGAGGAGCTTGATGCTCAAGGAATGACAAGAACTTCTGTCCGAGAAGCCCCCAGGTACAAGTGGCGTACATATTTAAAGATGTATGTGCCGATGGTGTGCGGTCTAGCCGCACTGAAGCTTTAAAGCAAGAAAGAAGAAAGTAAACGGAAAAGAGAGAAAAAATAATGGAAACTACAGGGCAGGAGGAGACGAACAAGGGGTTTAGCGCTAGGCATAGAATCTCCGGAGTCTGGCCGCGTTCCAGGGGTTAGGCTCGAGGCGATTGTCTATTGTGAAGGGACCCTCCCATTTGGGCTTGAGTTTGTCCTTTTTCTTCTCCGAGAGCCGTAGAACGAGTTCGCCAACGTTGTAAGTCTTGGCCCGTACTTCTCTGCTTTCATATCTTTGAGCCTGCTATTGGTAAACTGCTGAACGGGCTTTTGCGACATCGCGTTCCTCCTCCAGGGCATCTAGGCTGTCCTGCCGATCGAGCTCGGCTTCTCTCTCTTCGTACATACGCACTCTAGGTGAGTCGTGAATAATATCACAGGGCAATACGACCTCTGCACCATACACCATGAAGAAAGGTGTGTACCCGGTAGTACGGTTGGGCGTGGTCCGCAGCCCCAGAGTATGGAGTCGAGCTCCTCAACCCAGTGCTTGTCTGATTCTTCCAAAGACCGCACTAGTCTGGGCTTGATGCCGCTCATAATAAGACTGTTAGCGCGTTCAACTTGACCGTTGGTTTGTGGGTGGTAGACGGAGGCGTAATCTAGTTTAATATACCCAGATTAGTACACCAGGTTTTTACCTCGTCGGCTGTGAAATTGGAGCCGTTGTCAGTGATGATGCTGTGTGGGACACCATAACGAAAAAGTAATGGAAACTACAGGGGAGGAGGAGACGAACAAGGGGTTTGGTGCTAGGCATAGAATCTTCGGAGTCTAGCCGTGTTCCAGGGGTTTGGCTTGAGGCGATTGTCTGATGCATCGCGAAGACGGTACGCTCCTTCGGTGAGAACTTCGTCAATTATGAAGGGACCCTCCCATTTGGGCTTGAGTTTGTCCTTTTTCTTCTCCGGCAGGCATAGAACGAGTTCGCCAACGTTGTAAGTCTTGGCCCGTACTTCTCTGCTTTGATATCTTCGAGCCTGCTGTTGGTAAAATGCTGAACGGGCTTTTACGACATCGTGTTCCTCCTCCATGGCATCTAGGCCATCCTACCTATCAAGCTCGGCTTCTCTCTCTTCGTACATACACACTCGAGGTGAGCGTGAATAATATTGCAGGGCAATACGGCCTCTGCGCCATACACCATGAAGAAAGGTGTGTATCCGGTAGTGCGGTTGGGCGTGGTCCGCAGCCCCCAGAGTACGGAGCCGAGCTCCTCAACCCAGTGCTTGTCTGATTCTTTCAAAGACCGCACTAGTTTGGGCTTGATGCCGCTCATAATAAGGCCGTTGGCTCGTTCGACTTGACATTTGGTTTGTGGGTGGTAGACGGAGGCGTAATCGAGTTTAATACCTAGATTAGTACACCAGGTTTTTACCTCGTCGGCTATGAAATTGGAGCTGTTGTCAGTGATGATGCAGTGTGGGACACCATAACGGTGCACAACACCGGATATGAAGTCTATCACCGGCCCGGACTCAGCTATTTTGACCGGTTTAGCCTCTATCCACTTAGTGAATTTGTCCACCATAACCAGCAGATATTTTTTCTTATGGCTTCCCCCTTTAAGGGGTCCAACCATATCGAGTCCCCAGACCGCAAAAGGCCAAGTGATGGGGATTGTTTGTAAGGCGATGGGGGGCATATGGCTTTGATTGGCGAAGAGTTGGCATCCGACGCAACGCTGGACAAGGTCCTGTGCATCTTCTCAGGCTGTCGGCCAATAAAACCCTGTACGGAACGCCTTGCTACCAAGGGCCCGAGCTACGACGTGGTGACCGCCGAGTCCGGCATGAATTTCAGCCAAGAGCTGCCGCCCCTCTTCCTCGGATATACATCGTTGAAGGACTCCGGTGGCGCTTTTTTGTAGAGTTCTCCATCATGAACCTTATAGGCCTTTGAACGCCGGATAATGCAGCGGGCCTTATTCTGGTCCTCGGGAAGCTCTTTCCTGTTGAGGTAGGCCAGGAAGGGTTTGGTCCATGGGGCAATGACTGCCATGATGAGATGCGCCGACGATGTTGTTTCGATGGCCGAGCCCCAGACGACATCGGTGTTTCCGGGATCTTGGATTATGTTTGGTTCCGGACTAGTATTGCCGTTTCCCCCCTGCCACCTCACAGATGGCTTAAAGAGCCTTTCCAGGAAAATATTAGGTGGGACGGGGTCGCGCTTAGCGCCGATACAAGCAAGAATATCCGCCGCTTGATTACTTTCTCGAGCCACATGATGGAACTCGAGTCCCTCAAACCGGGCCGACATTTTTATGACTGTGTTACGCTACGCTGCCATCTTCAGATCTTTAGCATCAAAATCTCCGTTTATTTGAGATATTGCAAGGTGGAGTCCCTACGTACTTCTAGGCGTTGTATGCCCATGGAGACGGCCATCCGGAGACCATGTAATAAGGCCTCGTATTCGGCTGCGTTATTGGAGTCTGTGTATAGTATTTGGAGAATGTATTGGACGATGTCTCCAGTAGGGGGCGTTAAAACGACGCCTGCTCCTAACCCTACCAGCATTTTGGAGCCGTCGAAGTACATGACCCAATTGGAGTATGTGCCGTACTCTTTAGGGAGTTCGGCCTCTGTCCATTCGGCGACGAAGTCGGCCAGTACTTGGGATTTGATAGCTCGACGTGGTTTATATGTAATGTCAAATGGGAGAAGTTTAATGGCCCATTTGGCAATTTGGCCCGTAGCATCGCGGTTGTTTATGATGTCATTGAGTGGTACTTCGGAGGCCACCGTGATCGAACACTCCTGGAAGTAGTGACGGAGCTTTCGGGATGCCATGAAGACCGCATATGCTATTTTTTGATAATGAGGGTACCGGGATTTGCGTGGTGTAAGGACAGTAGATATGTAGTATACTGGCTTCTGAAGTGGGAATTTATGTCCATCCTGTTCTCGTTCAACGACGAGTACGACACTCACCACCTGGTGTGTTGCCGATATGTATAATAATATCGGTTCGCCGGCGTTTGGTGTGGCCAGGATTGGATTGCTCGCAAGAAGGGTTTTTATTTCCTCCAGTCCGGCTGTTGCCGCGTCCGTCCACTCAAAGTGGTCGGTTCACCGTAGAAGGCGATAGAGTGGCAGTGCCTTTTCTCCCAATATGGAGATAAAGCGACTTAGAGCTGCTACGCAACCCGCAAGCTTTTGAACTCGTTTAAGGTCGATTGGCTTAGCCAATTGTGACAAAGCTTGGATTTTGGCTGGGTTTGCTTTGATTCCTCTATTGGAAACGATGAAGCCCAGCAGTTTTCCAGCAGGGACGCCAAAGACACACTTTTCTGGGTTGAGCTTAATGTCGTAAGCCCGGAGGTTATCGAATGTAAGACGTAAGTCGTCTATTAGTGTTTCGACATGCCTGGTTTTGATGATGACGTCGTCAACGTAAGCTTCTACTGTTTTGCCGATATGTTTCTCCAGGCATGTTTGAATCATGCGTTGGTATGTGGCGCCGGCGTTCTTGAGCCCAAAGGGCATGGTGTTCAAGTAAAATGACCCGTATGGGGTGATAAATGTTGTTGCGGCTTGATCGGACTCCTTCATTTTGATTTGATGGTATCCGGAATATGCATCGAGGAAACACAGCGAGTCGTGTCCTGCGGTGGCGTCGATGATTTGATCAATGTGGGGGAGGGGAAGGGATCCTTAGGGCAAGCCTTGTTGAGGTCTTTGAAATCAAACACACAGGCGCCAGGATTTGTCCTTCTTTGGTACCATCACCAGGTTTGCCAGCCAGTCCGGGTGTTTGATTTCTCTAATGAATCCGGCCTCGATGAGTTTGGCCAGCTCCTCCCCCATGGCTTGTCGCTTCGGTTCGAAAAAGCACCGCAGTGATTGCTTGACTGGTCTAAACCCCTTTAATATATTGAGGCTATGTTCGGCCAGCTCACGTGGGATCCCTGGCATATCTGAAGGGTGCCAGGCGAATATGTCCCAGTTTTCGCGCAGGAATTATCGTAGTGCGGTGTCAACTGTTGGGTTCAGTTGAGCTCCGATAGATGCTGTCTTCTTGGGGTCTGTTGGGTGGACCTGGAATTTGACTATTTCTTCTGCTGGTTTGAAGGATGCGGATTTAGGGCGTTTGTCAAGGATCACGTCGTCCCTGTCCATTGTGGAGCGTAGTACAGTTAATTCGTCTGCCGCGAGGGCTTCGGATAGCTCCTCCAGGGCCAGGGATGCGGTTTTGTTTTCAGCGCGGAGTGCTATGTCCGGATCACTGACGAGAGTGATTATACCGTTTGGTCCAGGCATTTTGAGCTTCATATACCGGTTAATGGGGTATGGCCTGAAATCATGTAAAAGCATCCCGCCCCAACATGGCGTGATATCCGCTCCTGAAAGGGGCCACTTGGAAAGTTATTTCTTCGGACCGATAGTTTTCCGGCGTGCCGAATACTACGTCAAGTGTGATTTTGCCCACGCACCGCGCCTCCCGACTGGGAATAATTCCTCGAAAGGTTGTGTTATCTTTGCTTGATGTGGCTCCTGTCTATTTCCATTTTATGGAGTGTGTCCTCATAAATGAGGTTCACTCCGCCACCGCCGTCCATGAGGACTTTGGTATGTCGAAACCCGTCCACGATGGGACTGAGGACTAACGTGCCTGGCGCTCGTAGTGTTCTGTACTTTGGTTCGTCACCGGTGTTGAATGTTATAGCCGTGTCATTCCAGGGGTTTATCGCAGCAATTTGGCCAACTTCGGCGAGCTCGCGAAGCGCCCTTTTGCACTTGTTTTTGTAAGCGAATGTCTCAAAGACTGTCAATACTCTTGAGTTATCGTCCCCTGGGGGATGCCGTTCTGGGTCGTCCTTGATAATACCTATCGTAGTATCCAACATGCTCTAAGGCTGTGGGTTGCCACGGTATCTAGTGTTGTATGTATTTTGCATGGGCCATCGAGCCACCCCACCAGAACGGTGCCATGTCGCATAGCGGTTTTGTGTTTCTTGACTGTTGGACTGGGCGTGCCGCGAGGGTGCGCCCTTTTCGCCCGTAGGGGTAGTTGAGTTGGGACTGATGGTTCCCAGCGAGCAGTCTGAGTTTTCCAGGTGCTCTCCATTGTGATGTACTTTTGTATGATGGTTGCTAAGTCAGCAAATTTTAGTATGCGGCGGCGATTGATGGCATTGAGGATTCCTTCGTCCGCGCAATTGTTGCAGAACGCTGATATTGTGTCCTCGTCATGGCAATCTTTTACCTTGTCCTTGACAAGGAGGAATCTGGCCCAGAAGTGGTGGACCATTTCCCGACACTGCTATTTTATGCTCATGAGAGCGTCTATGTCCGGGTGGGTGGGTGGAATTAAATCCGAAACCCGACCTGACCGATTATCCGGAGTCTGACGACCTTCCGGGCTTAACAGTCCGGGTTCCGGAATATCTTCTGATTGTTTAGGACCGCCGTCCGATGCTATGTTCGGAGGGCTGGTCGCATCCTTTCGCGGGTTAGTATCCGGCTCTTCCTGATCGACGATCCAAACATAGTCCGTCTTCGGTATAGAAGAAGACTCACCGTCCTACTCCACGACTACCGCAATCTGGTGGGTGACCTGTAGGGTCTCGATTTCTCCTTGATCGGTTTTAGGCCCGATCCGATCGTAGTCTGTGGCTATTCCCAAAGCGGCGGTGCGATCTAGGAGTTCGTTCAAAGACGAAAACTCTGATGGATCCATCTGCTTTGAGTGCTAGGAGTTGATGCGAAGGGGGTTTTCGATGGCCCGAGAGTTTATCGTCGGCTCAACGGCCGAACGGGCTATCATAGTAAAGCCGCCCAGCCGGACGGTTTGGCCCGGGGCCAGACCTCCCCCGGAGGTGATGTTGTCTTTAAGGACAAGGTGAGCCATCGAGCCCTTCGTCCATGGCACAGTGGAACTCTCAATGAAAGCACCAATGTCGGTGTCAAAACCGGCGGATCTCGGGTAGGGGGTCCCGAACTGTGCGTCTAGGATCGACTGCAACATTTCAACAAAGCCGTTTTATGTGGCAGGGAACATCGAGCGTCCTCTCCTAGATGCGAGCATCACGTGCTCCCTCTAACTGGCACTGTATATAGTGGTTGTATTTATGTGTGAGATAAGGCTGTATTTGCTTCTAATTTTGTTGAGGTCACGATGTTCCATCTACCCGGTTAATTACCACATAGCTATACTTGAATAAGACGTGTTCCTTTTCTTAGCAGCTTCTAATTTTGTTGAATTACCCCGCTGCTATTATACTTGAATAAGACACGTTGTTCCTTAGAACATACAATATCTGTCTATCACACCATGTTCTTACATCAAATTACTACTGTTGTGTAACCTGCAACAATCACTTATCATAAGACACGTTTGACTTCGGAGTGTGATATAGGTTACATCTCACATTCTTTTCTAGCTTGTACTACTAATTTGTTGAAATGGCACTTATGACGAGACAGTTTTAACTTGGTAGAGTGATATTCATTGCATCTTTCATATGGTGTCTAGCTTTCATTGCTTCTAATTTGTTGAAATGCCTTCTCCTTAGTTTACACATCATAAGCTGTGAATATGCAATGCTGTGAATATGCAATGGCACTAATGACGAGAGACCTCTAACATGGTAGTGTGATGTTGTTTGCATCTTGCATATGATTTATTTCTTGTACTGCTTCACATTTGTTTAAACGCCATTTATGATGAGACACTGTTAACTTGGCAGAGCGATATTTGTAGCATCTTTCATATGGTGTCTACCTTCCATTGCATTGCTTCTAATTTGGTGAAATGTCTTCTTCTTAGTTTACACATCATAGTTCTGGTTATCTCTTCCGTCCTGTTTTTCATACATATTACATCCTCCTATCATGTGGTTGTCTAACATCAAAGTTCAGTTGTCTGCATCACGCATCAATTTGTTCTGAAGAACTAAATTGTTATTCGTTTTTCTTGTCGGCTTGACTTAACATGGCACAGAGAAAGAGGAAGAAACACAGAATGGCAGGGAATGAGAAGCGGATGAATCCTGCAGATTCTGCTGGTACTGATGGTGCAATAGAAGGTCAAAGTTCCAGCCAGAAAATTCTACAAACACGGCATCCCATGCTACACGAGTTGCAAAAAAAGCCAAACAGAACAAATAGCTGCCACCAAAACAAGCAGAGAAGCCCTAGTTCTTGCAACACCTACCACAGTACTACATACGACTTACTCGTGCGTACTACTGAGGTCTACCAATAGAAGGGATCTTTCATCTCTCGCCAAGCTGCCTCCACGCCAACGAGAAGATTGGGGAAAGGGGGGGTTCAATCCGACACGGGTACTGACTTAAGTCTCTTCGGCCTGCCTTCATTCTCATAGCCCATCAGTTCCTCCCATGGAATACAGGCCGGACGTGCGTCAACTAGCTAGCAGACGTCCCAAGCTCCCTCCGCCCGAGGACCCCTTAGTCCAGCTCCTCCACCCACCTAGCAGCCTTATATATATGTAGAATTTAATAGAAGCCCTTTCGACCTATTTTCTGGAAATTCCGTGACTTGCTGGGGCTGACTTCCAACGCATTGGTGAAATATCATGTTGGCTAGACGGAGAACACAAAGATTGCAAATTAGATGAACTTAGCCTTCAACAAGGAGAAATCCTTAAGAAGGTAGTTGCTGATATACAAGTTACAGGCACTTCTTATATTGCCTCACCAGTTTGATTGTACACTAAACACTATACCAATTTTCGGCTTGTACTAACCTAGGGTAGGCAAAGACGAAACAACATTAACACATCAGGGACATGCCGGGTAACGAATCGAAGGAGGAACTGCAAACTGGTCAGTAAATCTTACAGCTTATGTACGCAATCAGCTACGGATAACTTGCCAAGAATTATATATAACCATTTGAGTAAATATTTATTATTTTGTAAGAATTCTGTCAACTGTACGATTAAAAATAGCACACTATGGTGATTGCCTTACAGAGTCAGCCAAGGTAGTATTTGAAAGGCAGCGGTTGCCGTATCATTAAATCTTATGAGTTAATTTGACGTGGGTATTATTTGTTATTTTGAGGCTAACGTGGGACCATTGTAAACGGATACCTCTGAGCTCGTTCTATGAAAAAGTATGGAGACAGAACTCAGTTAGTATCAGAGGCAGCGGTCAGTAGTGTCAGTACGTATCAACATGGATTCAGTACAGGAATGACAAAGATGAAACCCAGTTCAACATCTTCCTCGACCATTTATCTGTAAGTATGGTTATGTATGGAAACTAGTAATATCGTCTTGCTCTGTCCAATACTTTCTAGGTTGCTGATAATGAGACTCCCATAATTTTCAACAGATGAGGTTCAAGTTGGATAGCCAAGATGATGCAACCAGACAAGCTTGCACCCATGTTTTCAAGTCTGCTCTGCGACAGTATCGGTATAACTTGAGGAAAACTCACTTTGAAGGCAAGGCTAACAGTGAACTTTCCCAAACATCTCCTAGTGGAAAATATATCGGATGAAGACTGGAGGGGCCTTGTTAAACACTGGTCTGATCCGAAGTATCAGGTACATTATATATATGTGATCAGATCACATGTTGAAGTCCTATTTACGCATGTGCCACACAAATCTATCTTCTTGTAGGTGAACTGTTCAAAGAACAAGGCCAACCGTACGAAAAGTGAAATTCCAACAGACGACAGGATCTCGTAGCTATATTGCACACTGCGAGGCTCTTGTAATTAGCTGTTGTTTCACTCTTTTCGCTGTAACCATATTATCTATCTTTGACTTGTTCCAAATGCAGAGGAAAGCCCGCAAGGACCAAAAACCTTAACCAAACGTTGTGAAATCTTCAGTCCGCCAGAAGCTACTACACCTCAAAGCTCTTTAATCCGCTTCCGCTCCTTTTAACTACTCTACTTCTATTTGGCTTATCACTCATTTTCATCCATGTACTATTACTCTTTTCATTTACACAATTTAGTCATCCCTACAATTAAAAGAGAGGTATTTCCTACTATGACCCTTATCGTTCATGCTGACTGTCCACACCTTCAATTCTGTCTTCTTGTCGTTTGTGACTATGTCACTATGACTTTACTCAGTATAAATCTGTCATTTTCCCTCAATCATTAAGGAATAAAAACTTCGTGATACATCATTTTTAACGGTTATAGTTATTTGCAAAATAACTTTACGATGTCACCAAATCTATTAGACACAGCATCTTTGTTTACCCTTTATTTTTCTATATTGTCAATTCCACTTTCCTCTGAAAATGTGGACGCCACTTCTATCTCACTCCGCAACTATAACCCCCAGTCACTCTTGCTCGTCATACTGTCCACTAACATGGCCAAAAGATTCCTCTATTTGTTAATCCTTCTCCAACTGCCTCCTTTTTTCCATGTCTACACCACCAGATTCTCGCCTCCAAAATCCATTCCCACACCTAAAAAAACTAAGGAACATGCAATCTCATTTCGCATTTCACAACATTTCTTTTTCTAGGCAATACTTTATTATCCTAACAACAGTAATAAACATATAGTCCTAATGTCTACTTCTTTTGGCTTTTTGCCTACTTCTAATTTTATCACTTTTGATTGTAATTTTCATACATGCTACGCGCACACTGAAATACACCTATACTTCCTATCATCCACTTTTACCAAGGATTGTCTCATCGCTATTTCTGTGCCTTATATTCCATTTCTTTTCCCTATCTGGCCACTCCAGCCATATGCGTAGATCCGGTCTCACGCCGATGAAAGGCCGGTCGTGCTCGTACATCGTAAATCAGCCGTATGCAGGCTAATATCATCCCGACTCTGTACCGGCCTTAACGTCGTAACACAAAGCTATTCTTCCACATCGGCTTAATTACCATATACTACAGCACGTTATAGGCCCAGTAACAGCCCTCTCCAGGCTTTTGCCTTAGGTAACCATCTGCGTTTCACAGGCCCAGAACACGATACGCACTCATTATTGCATTAGTCTCACATTAATCAATATGGCAAACCCACGTTGCTCAGCCGCAACGGTGGCTCCTGTAATCACGTTAAGATAACATACTTTATCTCACTGCCAAGCCAGAAAACCCATGACGGGACGTCATCTACTCCCTGAAGTGTAACTCGCCCATGAATGTGCCAATGCCGGGCCGGCAAACCTCATCCTTCTGCCGCCAGGCTAACTGTCATCCCCCCACGCTGAGCGCCACCCGGCCCACACCGCCGGGGCGCAATAACGATAACGTTAACGGCCGGCTCCATCCGCCCCTCCCCCGGACTACGCGGCGCTCCCCGGCGCACCCAGGCCCCCTGGCCGCCGCGGCATGACGGTGCCTCGGCTCACCCTGCGGGAGCGCTGCCCGCAGGCGCCACACTCCTGGGCACAACTGCACGGACACGGCTGGCCGTTGCACGGGCCGCCCGGGCCCACCCCGCCACGGCACGAAATACCGCTGCGACCGGCGCACCCACGCCCGCAATATGAACATCCACGGTTGCCCTGGACACGGCCTCCGATCGGGGTCCGTATGCCGCTCTTTGCGCCCCCGTGGCGTCGAGCGGTTGCCGGCCGATGAACCTCGGGGCGGGCTTAGAGGGGTAACACGACGCGCTCTCTCCGCCGTTGTACCGCGGACCGGAGACCTAGTCACAGGATCCATCCTAGGCCACTGGACCCTGGTGGCCGGGATAATTAGCCTGCTCGACGAAAAGTTTGGCTACCGATTTCGGCGCCTCATTCCGTTACGCTTGGGCCTCGTGTGGACAAGCTTTTCGTCGAGAGCTAATATCCCGGTCTGCACCACCAGGTCCATGCCTAGTTTTGCCTTGATTTAACTGGGCAAGCCCTATACAGTTGTCTACTGTGGCCCACAGCCACGAAGCAACCGGGAAACGGCCAGGAAAGGCCCTGGACGAGGACGCGCGCCGCAGCAGAGCACCACGCGTTAGGGCACAACGTCCACCTATCTCCGGACCGGAAATGAACCGAGCGGCCGGCGGGGGACGAAGACGCTAGAGGACAGGAGAACTACCGAGGGCGACTCTTGTCCGCGTCTACCTGCTACGTTTGTAGGCTGTGCCTGGGAGCCCCGTCTGCCGAGATTCTGGCGCAGAATGCTGCCGCACCTGCCGCAGCAATGTGTCCCACAGCCGTAGTAGAGGCGGGTGTTTGTGTCTTTTCCTGACCCAACGCCGTAGCTTGATGCAGATACTGTATAGAAAAGGATGAAATACTCGGAACCAAAATATAGAAATACAAAGGCGATATTGGTTCGTCCCATTGGTTTGTGTCATCGACCCGAGACCTGGCGCTTGGGGTGCACCTCGGAGGCGGCGAATATTTGGAGAAGAGCAGGCCAGTTCAACAGCACGGGCCGCGCGAAGGTGAACTACTGCGTTTTTCTTAGGTAAACGGAAACAGTCGAACAACGATTACCATACACGAATCTATAGAAACACGAAGTCGAATAGATAGCTACAAAAAAAAGCTCAAAACATCGTAATGTTTAGATACATAAGAAAATGGCCACTAAAAAACAATCAGGTTAATTTAAAAAAATATTTCAAAGATAATTACGACACATAGGCTAATGCATGAAACACTCAGATGATAAAGGTGCTTATAAACAGATAAAGTACAACATCTAGACCTTCCTGGCACGCTTGATCATGACGCTGCGGCTGTCCGTGTACTCGTCGGTTACGGGAAGCAGACACGCCCTCATGTCCAAGATCTGCCTGTACATGTCGTAGCATGCGTATGCGTCCTTGGCCGCGTAGGTTATGTAGGCTAGATTCAGAGGTACCTCCCACGTGTTCAGGTCGTCTTCTTTCATGTTGGCGTATCAGGGTCGATGATGGTCTCAGCGAGGTCAACCACGGAGTCCTTCTCGCCGTTCTGATGATCTTTATCTTCTGGATGTCGACAAGTTCACTACAAAAAAAAATACACTTCCGTGATGATACGTGTTTGTCACAGTAGGTCGTGTTTTTGTCATGCATGTACATCCATGACGATTTTATGACAGAATCAAGATAGTCATACCTGTGCTGTCATAGAAGTGTTCCATGACATTACCAAAATTATCATCACGGAAGTGTCCACTTCCATGACGATAAATCGCGCGTCACAGAAGTGCTTTCTTCAAGGGTTACCGACACGTGGCATCCACCGTAACGGAACGCCGTTAAGCTATCGGGTCGGGTTTTGGATCCGATAACCCGTTAACAGCCCCGACCAATGGGAAATTTCCACGTGTAAAATTCTTATTGGCCGGACGAAACACGTGTCAGCTCGTCAGTGGGTCAGATAGGCGCCTATTATGTCGACACATGCCACAGCCCACCACTGGCCCATTTAGCTTACAAAGCCGACCCGTTTGACTTGGTCAAAAGTTAACGGGCTGGCCCATGAAGAGCATGTTAACGGTCTCTTCGCAAATAGCCCATTTTATGGCCTGTTAACTCATGGCCCGTTAGGCCCTAAAGGAAATCGGCCCAACAACGTCATGTGGGCCGTCGAATATAACACCAGCCCATTTCACTTTTGGCCCATGTATGGCCCACGACGTCTTTCGGCCCATATGAGGCCTTCGTATCTTTCGGCCCTTTACAGGCCCACGGTGACTCTAGCCCATAATGAACAGTAATTTTATTTATACCCGTTAACGGCCCGTGATTTACATGGACCGTTTCCAGCCTGTGTTAGCTTTCGGCCTATTGACGGCCCATACGTTCTTGGGCTCCTTTTCGGCCCTCGATTACTTCCGGCCCGTTACTGGCATGTTCCCCTAATGGGCCAAATTCGGCCCATGGAAAGAGTCGGCCCATTACTGGCCTGTTCCCCTAATGGGCCAAATTCGGCCAATGGCAAGAGTCGGCCCGTTACTGGCATGTTACCCTAATGGGCCAAATTGGGCCCATGGCAAGAGTCGGCCCGTTTCTGGCCTGTTAACCCGTTGCGCCGTTTCCAGCCCGTCCTATATTCTGGCCCATTAACGACCCGTTATGCCTGTGACAGAATTAAGCCTTTGCTGTCCTACGGCCTGTTAACAGCCTGTTACCGTGCTGGGCCGATACCAATTACGCCCGATTACGGCCCTTGTAGACCCATTTATCCGACGGCTCGAGGCCCACCGATTACAGACCCATTTATCGACGACACGTAGGAGACCCATGGATCCTACGACCTGTATATGGCCCATGGTAGTTGCGGCCACTAGCAAACAAGGGAAAAAAGAAGACTAGGAAATAAATAAGGCCAAAACTAACGCTAGGCTATTAAGGCGATTGCACAGATTACATCCACTCGGCATCAAAGATCGCCACCAGTGCAAATATAGGGAACACCCTACACTATACAAAAATGGCTTGCTGTTTTCTTCAGCCGGTGGCTGCACGTTAAGAATAAATTTTGTATCACACCAAAACAAATTACAACTATATAACAAAAGGAAGGTTGGCATAAAACTTAACAGTCTAGCAAATAAATGCACCACCAGAAGTTCAGAAGCTCTGTTCATTTGACCTGACTGTTACGTTTTCATGCTGTATTGTCCGATGGAGCACCATAACCCTCGCCTTCATTTCCCCTAGGCTCCTGAACAACATAGCAAATGTCTGATAGTCTGGTTTGAAAACCATGCATATCTTGACGACATGGAGCAATGTTTCTCCTTGATCACAAAGGGTCTCTGTTAGGGAATGGACTTGTGTCTGGAGTGCAGATACAACATTGCTTTGAGCTTGTATATCTTGATCATGAGGTAGTTTGGACGATATTTCCTTAACAACCAACCCAGTATTACGCAGGAACGTGCTTTTGACACTGTTAGTGGACAGGTACTGACCCACTGCAGCAAGAGTTGACATTGCGGTCATAGTTGCCTCGCCACCTTTAGAAGGTGGCGGTTCCACCATTTTTTCTATAGCTCGCTGAAAAGTTGAGGTTTTACATTAGTAGTACTAGAATAGAAGATATTAAGGAGGCAGCAAAACCAAACAAAATAGCTTTGGTCTATATACAGAACTTATTCTGGTGAACCCATGTAAAATATTAGTTGTATTTCATTGCAAAGTACATAATAAAACCAGGTTCCAAACATATGACCATGTACCATCGCTAATGTATTGTCTATTTCTTCACATTGTATTGAGGGCTAAGGATAAAGAGACAAAGTTTATAATGCGGTAAGCATAGTATGACATCATTCATATCACAAAACAACTAAGAACAGACAAACAAGCAATTGTAACATTGTGAGGGCAAGTCCATCATGGAACTAGATTACGGGTCAAGATCAAAGGAACATCACTCCTCTCTTTTAAACCTTGTAAGGTGCAATGATACGCTAAGACAATTGTGTATAAAATTGAAAAGAGTAATAGACATTGGCTGCAAACCATGAAGTTCAAGGCACAAGTCAGAGTAAGTAGTAGTTAAAAGGCATGAGGACTAAGGACTTACAACAAAGGCTTTGACTGGTGTACTCATGCCCTTCTTCTTGGTGGTGTGACAGTCCTTGAAGATTTCCATAGCATTTGGTTCAGGTACTTTTTGGTCCTTGCGGGCTTTCCTCTGCATTTCGAACAAGTCAATATAGATCTGATAATATGGTACAGCGAAAAGAGTGAAACAACAGCTAATTACGAGAGCCTCGCAGTGTGCAATATAGCTACGAGATCCTGTCGTCTGTTGGAATTTCACTTTCGTATGGTTGGCCTTGTTCTTTGAACAGTTCACCTACAAGAAGATAGATTTGTGTGACACATGCGTAAATGGGACTTCAACATGTGATCTGATCACATATATATAATGTACCTGATACTTTGGATCAGACCAGTGTTTAACAAGGCCCCTCCAGTCTTCATCCGATATATTTTCCACTGGAGATGTTTGGGAAAGTTCACTGTTAGCCTTACCTTCAAAGTGAGTTTTCCTCAAGTTATACCGATACTGTCGCAAAGCAGACTTGAAAATAGGGGTGCAATCTTGTCTGGTTGCATCATCTTGGCTATCCAACTTGAACCTCATCTGTTGAAAATTATGGGAGTCTTGTATTATCAGCAACCTAGAAAGTATGGGGCAGAGCAAGACGATATTACTAGTTTCCATACATAACCATACCTACAGATAAATGGTCGATGAAGGTGTTGAATTGGGTTTCGTTTCGTCTTTGTCATTCATGTACTGAATCCATGTTGGGAGGATACGTACATGACACCTAACAGCAACCGCTGCCTCTGATACTAACTTGGCTGACTCTGTAGCATCACGTGGCCTTTTTAAACCTGCCTCAAAACGGATCTCCATTCTTCCTCCTCTAGATTTAGTTAACCTATCGAGCATTATCCCTGATGTTTGTTTCCTCTTGCACCTAGGTGCTAGTCCAACAACAAACATAGGAAGTGTTAGTGTACATCAAACTGTGAGACTACATATAAAGAAGCATGCAACTGTAACTTGACTCCAGCAACTACCTTCTTGCTGTTGAAGCTCACAAGGTTCATCTGATATTGCCAACTCGTCTTGTGTCAAGAGTGCTTGGGAAGTAGTGTCAGGTGGCAAGGGAGCTTGGGAACGTGCTGCTAGCTCAGTTGACGCACGAGTACGTCGTGCAGCTGGTAGTACTGTGGTAGGTGTTGCAAGAACTAGGGCTGTCTCTGCTTGTTTGGTGGCAGCTATTTGTTTCTGTTTGTCTTTTTTTGCAACTCGTGTAGCATGGGATGCCGTGTTTGTAGAATTTTCTGCTGGACTTTGACCTTCTATTGCACCATCAGTACCAGCAGAATCTGCAGGATTCATCCGCTTCTCATTCCCTGCCATTCTGTGTTTCTTCCTCTTTCTCTGTGCCATGTTAAGTCAAGCCGACAAGAAAAACGAATAACAATTTAGTTCTTCAGAACAAATTGATGCGTGATGCAGACGAACTGAACTTTGATGTTAGACAACCACATGATAGGAGGATGTAATATGTATGAAAAACAGGACGGAAGAGATAACCAGAACTATGATGTGTAAACTAAGAAGAAGACATTTCACCAAATTAGAAGCAATGCAATGGAAGGTAGACACCATATGAAAGATGCTACAAATATCGCTCTGCCAAGTTAACAGTGTCTCATCATAAATGGCATTTAAACAAATGTGAAGCAGTACAAGAAATAAATCATATGCAAGATGCAAACAACATCACACTACCATGTTAGAGGTCTCTCGTCATTAGTGCCATTGCATATTCACAGCATTGCATATTCACAGCTTATGATGTGTAAACTAAGGAGAAGGCATTTCAACAAATTAGAAGCAATGAAAGCTAGACACCATATGAAAGATGCAACGAATATCACTCTACCAAGTTAAAATTGTCTCGTCATAAGTGCCATTTCAACAAATTAGTAATACAAGCTAGAAAAGAATGTGAGATGTAACCTATATCACACTCCGAAGTCAAACGTGTCTTATGATAAGTGATTGTTGCAGGTTACATAATAATAGTAATTTGATGTAAGAACATGGTGTGATAGACAGATATTGTATGTTCTAGAATACAGGAACACGTGTCTTATTCAAGTATAATGTGTAAAGTAAGCAGATGGAATTCAACAAAATTAGAAGCAATACAAGCTAGACATCACACATAACATGCAACCACATATAACAGTGCCAAGTTAGAGGGAGCACCGGTGATGCTGCACTAGGGGAGACGTGCTCATCATAAACACAGCTTTGTTGAGTGTCTATGCATGTGTTGTCTTGGAAATCATCTGGGGTGTGGAGGAGTAGAAACTGTAGAGGCCCTCCGTTCGGAAGGAGCACCTTTATCCGCTGCCTTGCTAACTTCCTTCCGCTTTATTGATTTTGAATTGTCAAGTAAAACCGACAAGAAAAAGCAATAAAATTCTCTCTTCAGAACTCATTCATGCATGATACTGACAATCACTACTTTGATGTAAGGCAAACACATGATACCAGGATGGAATATGTAAAAACAGGACGGCATGGCATGTTCACAACTGTTGTGTAAACTAAGCAGAAACCATTCCAGCAAATAAGAAGCAATGCAAGCTAGACACCACATGAAAGATGCAACCAATATGACTCTGCCAAGTTAAAAGCGTCCCATCATAAATGGAATTTCAACAAATTAGAAGCAGCGCATGCTATAAATCATATGAAAGATGCAACTAATATCGCACTGCATATACTAAAGGTGTCTCGTCATGTTGATTGATGCGGGATACAAAAAAACAATAGTTTTATGTAAGGACATGCTTAATAGACAGATGTACTATGTACTAAATACAGGAAGGCATGTCACATTAACAGGTATAATGTATAAGCTAAGCAGACTAGCACATGCAGTTTAACCAGATTGGAAGAATTACAATCTAGACACCATATGCAACATGCAACCACATATCACGCTGCCAAGTTAGAGCAAGCACCTGCGATGCTAGTGTAGGGGAAATGCTGTAATCAACTACAGAGCTACGTTCACTATCTTCATCTAGCATTTCTGTTTCTTGAGAATCATGTCGGGAGGCTGACGCTGCATTCTTTAAATGAGGAGTAGTCCCCTTGCCTGCCTGCCTCGTCATAAGTGATTGATGAGGGATACACAAGAACATTAGTTTGATGTAAGAACATGGTTAATACACAGATGTACTAGTATGTAGCAAAAACAGCGACGGGTGTCATATTCAAAGGTATAACGTGTAAGCTAAGCAGATGCAATTTAACCAAATTGGAAGCAATAAAAGCTAGACATCTGGCTGGAGTGGTGAGCATGATCATCTAGGACCCGAGAGCCTGGTGGGAGGCGGGCTGCTTCACCACAATCGCAGCTTTTTAGTTGGCTTCCAGGTGATGCCTATCTTTGCTGGGCTTGTCACTTGCTCGGCCAGTGCCCTGACTAGCTATTTGTCTTCTGGTGCTCATGGGATGGTGGTTCATGTAAAAAATATCTTTCCTTATCTTACCGACTTCAGCCTTCCGAATAGAAGCTAGACACCATATAGAACATGCAACCACATATGACACCGCGAAGTTAAAGCAAGCACCTGGGATGGTGGTTCATTGCGAGTGAGGTCATCAACTCCAGACCCGTCTCCATCTGCTGACACTACACCCTTTAAAGCGTTGAAACACCAAACTGCCTAGCCGCACACCAAACTGGAGCGACTTCTCTCTTTTCTTTTTGGCTTCTCTCATGGCAGCAGAGTCTGAAATACCATTGCATAAAAACACAACAGTGAGAGTAGGGGTGAAGTGTGTGCAGAACTAGTGCACTATAAAAGTAGCAGATAGCAGGTGGCTAAAAAATAAATGACAGGAGACATATGATAGCTCTACAACATTGCATGGCAAACAAAATTAGATTCTACTCTGTATGATTTTGTAATATATGAGCACATGAAATGCAGGTACTCCTCCAGCACACCACCACACGTGGTCATATCTAAGATAACAGTCGACTGAAAATAAATAGGTCAGTCGATTTTTTTAATGAACTCTCCCATCTATAAGGAACGGGCAGATGGCCTTCGTCTACCTCCCGCCAGTCACTCTTGACGATCTTTCTCGAACCGCCAGCGACCACCGGCCCAGACCCCTGCCTCCGCCGCCCCGCCCTCCCATCGACCTCACACCACCGCCGTGCTTGGCAGCACCCCCAGGCCATCCCTTTAATCCCGGGCGACCTCCAGATCTGGCGCCAGTAGCTCTAGGCTGCACACGCCCTAAGATAAACACCAAGGCACTGCTTCCCCGGCGTAATAGGCGTACTAGCGCCTGTTACACCGGGGAATGCTTCCGTTAATTGGGAATCAAGTGGCCAGAAATTGAAATTTAGGGGGGGACGGACCTCTAGCTAAGGTGAAATAGTATATGAGGAGAAACCTTGTGCATCGCGAGTTACTCGGAACATCTAGTATCAAGAAGAAGCGGTCAACTAGTGTCTTCTGTGGGATGAATACCGTGCAAGCAGAGATGTAAGATTTGCACGAATAAGGGAAGAGGAGTACCTTTTTCGGTTGCCAGTGTGGTCACCTCCACAAGTCACGCCGATTTTCTTCTTTTTACCGGGAAACCGATGTTCTGGAGGGTGCAGGCTTGGACGAACCCATGGCCAAATTGTTGACTATGTTGCCGTGGTTGTATGTCGGCGGAGGGGAAGCAGATCCGAGGCGGCGAAGGACGGCGTAGCAGGAACAACTCTGGTGCGGTGGAGGGTGGCGAAGTTGGAGCGGCAGCGGTGAGGCGCAGGACGGCGTGGTTGAACTGGCTCGGGTACGGACGGCTCGGCCTCGGCTTCAACTACTAGCCGTGGAGGGCGTTGTGGTTGAGGTTGCGGTGGACGACGACGTCGGGGTATCGGCTCTGGCATGATGGAGGAGGGCGGCGGTTGATGGGTGGGATGGGGTGGTAGACGGAGGACGTTGGGGTTTCGCGGCTGGTGGAGAGGTAGTTTTGGCGCCCACGGAGTACGAATGGGGAATCGGACGGGTGGGGGGAACCATGTTTCGGTCTGGGATGCGCTTGTTTTTGGCTTTTTTGAACAGAAGATGGGATGCGCTTGTTTTAAATTTGGGGTAAGTAAAAACTTTGCCCCCCTCTTAAATTTCGGACCTACTGCGGGTCAGGGGTAGGATGGTAATCCCAGGTGCCCCAAATAGTAGGCGGGAGCGATTTTGGCCGTGCGCATGTGTGCTTAGGCGGCCTTTGTGTATGAATGTTTTTCGGACGCGGTTGCGTGGCGTCTAGATGAAGCTACAAACCTACCCCGGTTTAGAGCTTTGGACGTCGGGCCGGTAGGTTTCACGGGTCGGAGTTATAAGAAAAGTAATTTACTTGTACTACCAAACATTGGTCTCACGCGGTTTCGGGCGAGTAGAGGCCCTTTTGGCGCTTTGTTCGAAATTTTGAAACACAAGCATTCACACTTAGAGTACTCTTGAACTATGAGGATTGACCTAAATATACAACGTTATATTTGACCTTGTATGTTTGAAAACAACATTAAATTATCCGCTTCTTTTTGAAATTTTGACACTTGAAAATCCTATAACTACGATTATTTTGGAATGGAGGAGCTAAATTTGGAATCTATTTTGTACACGACTACATATGCTATTATGTACAAAATCAGAGCAAAGATTGGTGCCCCCATAATTTAGGTATGGTTTACAAATGCCATGATATCAAATTCAAATAATTGAATGGACTTCATGTTGAATTCGATTTTTTTAAACCACCTTAAGTTGAATTCAAATGTATGCTAGTTCATAGGTAGTAGCTATTTATAATGTCCATTGTGTAACTTTCGTATGTATAATGTGCTTTACACACACAACATGAACTATACTCACATTTATATTCGATTGCTAAAGCGATGCATTGTCTGGAGTTCAAAATACTAACTATGTGGATCAATTGTGTCGAATAATAACATAGACATGCTCAAATTCGATAGAATCTAGATGTCTGATGGATCAATGACTGCTCCTTACGCGAATTGCAAATATCATGATCCCATCCTAATATTTGGATACAATTTATATCTTTAATCAATGTGTAGAGCAGTCTTTTACGTGTAGTTTCACTCTCCATCGGTGGTCTCTCACACATGCTCACACACTCTCTCCCGAGGTGTCTTTCTCGCACACATGCTCTAGATATAACCCTCCCTCCCTCTCGTCATTTTCAACTGTTTTCACTAACCTTTATCACAAGCACTCTTCCTCTCGCAAACATACACACGCACAATCCTCATCGACCCTTTCTATATACACGGACCTGCCTACGTGTCTCATGTACGCACATTATCTTTACGCCTGTCTCTCACACATTGTCTCACACCTCTCTTCCTAATCGATGAGTATGATTCTAGCAGAGCATTCTGTAGGATGCCCCTTAAAGTTAGGTTGGATGAATAGTAATATCAGAGATGAAGGGGTTACCTTAGTCCGAGAACCTAGGGTTACAAATCCTAGCCAGCTTTGTCAGTGGACACAGAGTCCTTCACAATTCTGCTATCTTTGTCTTGTATGACTAGTCATCCATGGGTCTTCCTAAATGCATCACGGGCCGACCAATGTGGCACAGGACGGAACAGAACGAAGGGCCTCACCTCGACCCACCGAACCTCACGCGGTGACACACCCTCTACCCCCACGTCTCGTTATCTTCTCACACCCACACATACCAACACAAACACCACACACATAGAAAATTTCTCCTGCTGCCTCTATTCCCTCCCCCCTTGCATATACACACCCAGGGGAATGGAATCTCTTGTCGTGACGTTATATTCGTCTCTCTCTCTCTAGACCACTCTCATTTCTCGTGCTATCTCTCCCACACACACCCCCGTCGGCCCCTCTATCCATGCCTCTCTCGAATACGTAATACACACACATACCTCTCTAGGCCCCACCAAATGCATCAACTACACATTCACACATGTTACATCACGTACCCCATTGATCTAAAAAGCCCTCTCTTCACGTTTATTTCGCATACAACATTCCTTTTGAATAAAGTGTGGCCAAAAAATTATTTTAGAGTTTCTACATATATACAACATTACAAAGTTATATGGAGGAGTACGAACGCTAATTTGCATTGCATGGTGCCCACAATGATATTTATTCCGCATTGTGAATTTGTATATTTTTATACTATATACAAAGTTAGTCATAATAAAGAGAAACGAAGAGCATCTCTCTCTCCATCGCATACCCCCTGTACGCCCCTTTCACGTATGCACACAAAACTATCTCCAGGTCCTCTAAAAGTAAGCCCCCAGAAAATTCACGCATGTTTCATCTTTCTCTCGCGATATATGCAATGACGATCATTGTATTTGAAGCAAAAGCACATATGTACATTGGACTTCAGAATCCACTCATTACGGTCACCATTTATGTTTAGTAGTTATTATGCAGTCACGGGCTCACTGTACAACTCTGTATTTGCTCATGACATGACTAGTTGACCAGTTAAACGCTCCACGTGGCACCTCTAGTGTTGCATCACATTATCTCACTACCATCGTGCCCACCTGTCGACTTGTATCTACTCTACATCTACACTCTTATAAAATACATAAAATACACTCTTATAAAAAACAGAGTTGGTGATGATGGTGTGCCTGCCATCCTGCAATATAGGCCGTCCGATTTATATCTGACGGATAGGAAAGAAACTATGGCAATTTTGCAAAAAGGTACCCACACACCTCTCCACATTTGCAAATAAGGCCTTCCCTCGTTCATTCTTTTGTCTCACAAGATAAACAAGTCATACAAATGCATCTTGATGTTACGTGAGACGCACGGGCATCTTGCTAGTAAGACTGAAAACAAACGACAAAAAAATATTTGGACGGTGGTTCGAAGTCATGACCGCGGGCACAGCGGACAAGGTGGCCTTGTATTGGTATGCTGAGCCGTCTGTTTTAACACACAGGAGTTGGAACTACTAGGGAAAACCTTATACACAGAATCTTAGCAGCAGCGCGGCACAAAAAGAAGCGCTACTGCTAATTAGCAGTAGCGCGGGTTTTTAACCCTCGCTACTACTAAGTTGATAGTACTAGCGCGGGTTTTTAACCCTCGCTACTACTAAGCGGTCTCTACTGTGCCCCCCGACACATGCCATAGTAGTAGCGAGGGGTATAAACCCGCGCTACTACTAAGTTGATAGTAGTAGCGTGGTTTTATACCCCTCGCTACTACTAAGTACGAGGTAGGTGAAGTCGCCATATCCTCGGCCGAATCCCCATCTCCTCCCCCAAATCCCTCCTCTCTTCCACCACTCTCTCCTCTCACTTCCCATACGCTCTCACATGGACCTCTTGCCCATGCACCCATCCTCCTACATGGCGCTGAAAGAGGCTGCCACCTCGCGCCACCGGCGTCTAGGAGCTCGCCGGTCTTCCACCGACGTCTAGGAGGCCGCCGCCCCGCGCCACCACACTGGAGCACCTCACCACCAGTGAGTAGCTCCACTGCTCCCTACATCACCTTACTCTCTCCCTCGGTTCTCCTTTTCTCTCTCTCCCTCTGGTTTGACTCACCCTCCCATGTCCATGCCCGTGCAGGTCATCGCCATGGATGACCCGGAGCTATCTGGCATGGTCGGGAAGAGGAGCCCCACGCCACGGCTTGGCTCTGCCATAGAAACGGGTCCTCTCCAACAGCCACTGCTGGATCTGGTCTTCCGCTGTCCGTTCATTCCTCCGGCGATGCCAATCATCGCTAGACCTTACCATTGCTGCCATTGACAGCACGCACGGGATCGAGATTTTTTTGTTTTTGAAAGTAATAGCAGTAGCGCGGGGTATAGGACCCGCTATAGCTAATTAGCAGTAGCGATGTTTGCAACGCACGCTACAGCTAACCTTGTATAGCAGTAGTGTGTGCCAATACGCGCTACTGCTACAAGTTAGCTGTGGCGCCGTATCAGTAGCGCGGGCACCCACGCTACTGATACACCCAAAACCCGCGCTGCTGCTAGGCTTTTCCCTAGTAGTGTGGTGTGGTGATTATACACACACGCACGCATGCACACGAATTGCATCCACGCAACACTCACACAAACACATGCACCCACGCAACACTCACACGTACACACGCAGCCACGCATGCATGCAACACTCACACACATGCACCCAACACTCACACGCACGCACCCAACACTCACACGCACACACGCACGCATGCATGCACACACCAGTACACCACACGACCAACACACACTCTCACGCTCAAGTGCTCAACCTACACGTGCATGCGCACACACCAGGCCCTGACAGACACATACACAGCCAGGTGATTCCCGCGCACGGGTTGGAGCCTTGTCGCGCCTGCGTAAATTTGTGTTTATCTGACCTTTTGCCTATGTGAACTGACAGGTGGGACCCACAACGAATGTGGTCAATTTAACTAGTCAACATGGCACCACGCAGACTATTTGGCCGGTCAACAGAGTGCAATCCGATGCTGAGCTGTGAGCAAGTGACCGTATAATCACCGCAAAACGTATATAGTTATCGTAATCAGCTTATTCTGAAGTTCGGTGACCGTATTACGCTTTTCTCTCTGTAGGCCCTCCAAAACTACATCTCTACACGTTCTCGCATGTTAGATCTAACAACTATGCAATACAGCACTACTACTACACTCTAACACAATAAATCATATGTGTTTTTAGTTTTACTAGATATCATATTGTTACTTATAATTATTCAGTTTGCATACATTAAAATTGCCTTTGAAATGTATGGCCAGTATCATCTACCGCGCGGGAAAAATCCCGCCCTTTCCTGTTTAATCAGGTTTGTATCGATGGATCATGCAAAACAGCAAAACTATAGTACTATACAGTACAAGTGACAGTTCACTGGGTCATCGTGTCGTCTACTCCTTTGTCGTAAGAGTGGAGCGCTCGCTTTCATAAATCTTCTAGTCCCTTTCGCCGACATGTGGGACATCAAGCTACCAGGTCCACGTGCCATACCGGAATATAGTGCAGAGCAGCCGGGGTGAAGCACCCCAGTCATGGCGCCGGCGTAGTAATGAGCAATGAGGCGTCAAATCAAAAAGTTGCACCTTTCCCGCAATTAAGTTGGAGGGACGAAGCAACCATCATTTCACTCGTTGCTGAATCCGCTTCTCCCTCATCTTCTTCAACTTAACCACCTGTTGCTTCTGTCGTTGTTCTGCCTCATGTGGGACGCGGATCGTCTTGGTAAAGCACTGACACGTGGGACCGCCTGTTAGCAAACCGCCAGGACAACGTCCTCCGAAAATAAGAAGCCTAATCCTAGACTTACAAAGGGCTATGTAGGTGCTACGTATACTTTCCATCTAATCTATATATGCCCCCCTGATTTTCAGGTGGGGTGGGCCTAATCCTCTCCTTTAATCCAATCAAATAGTCCCACATCACATCAGTTCGTAACTTTACATAAACCATTACGTGGATGTAGCATTGCTCAAATAAGAAACCTCCCCCGCCATCCGCGCGGCAAAATCACCTCCTTTTTACTAATCTCGATTCTATAATTTTTTAGATCAATATAATTGAGATTTGTATAGATAGCACACAGGAGCAAAACCAAGTGGTACAGTTAAGGGCATCCACAATGTGTAGCCAAATGTGAAAATAGCTTTTGGTATCGTGGGAACCATTGAGGACGGTGTTGCCAAAGCCAAAAAGATTTTACTGAAGCTCCCTGATTGATTGATTGATTGATTGAAGGAATAGAAAAATGCAACGTCTCTCCTCTTTCTCCCATGCTTGGATGCATGTAGTATAGTACAGAGCACAGAGTCTACTCCCCTGTCCCTTCTATCACAAATCACAAAGCAGTGAGGTGTCAAATCACAAAAGCACGGACGAAGCAACCATCATTTCACTCTTCGGTGACTCTGCTTCTCCATCATCTTCTTCGAGAAGCCATCTCACCGCATTAGTTACTCCTAGTAGTACTAGTAAAGGACTTCCTGGATGCAAATAAGGCGGTTGTCTCGGCTTGCAGGCGGCACTTGCGAACGACTTACCGTGGTCTCCCTCAATGGTGTTCTCTGTCGAACGCACTTCGCCAAACCACCAAAAAAATTAAAAAAATATCGTCGACGTCACCGCAATGGGGAAGGAAGTCAAATATAGTTACTACCTCCATTTTTTTGTACACAAGGCCAGTATATCAAAATTACAATTTTCAAAGGGCCACTAACACTAATCGAGGCCAAATTGATGGGGTTAGCAACCAAGGACATTAATATCCCCTGCATGCATGCGGAAGTGAGAAGGTTGGTTTGCATGGCGCTGCATTAATCAAGCGATGAGGAGTGAGATGGTTAGCTCTTTGGTCTTTGGAGAAAAAATACGCATTAATTGACACGTGAAACAAGGATTTGTATCGATTAAATCCCGCGAAGGAAAACCCAGCCTTTCTTTTTTAACACTAGTACTCCTCGTACGTACGTACTTATCCTGTTTGGGTCTAGGCCTTGCATTGCCAAACTTCGCCACACATTTTTGCCAAGCTTTCCTAAAGTTTTCAAAATGGGAAGGAGGTCCACTTGCGCACGGCTATCGCGGTCGCACCGCACCCTCACACGGTCGCTCCTGCACGCCGCGGTCGCACCGCACCATCACACAGTCGCTCCTGCATGCCGCAAATCCAACCAAGGGAACGCACCCTCACTGACATGTGATGTCGCATGTGAACACACCAAACTCAGCCATCCTATCGCTGACACATGATTTTCGTTTCATAGAGTATGTTTATCCAACCGCATGTTGGGGAGTATCCGTACGGCCCATGTGGTGGTCTGTTGGGGAAGAAGAAGAGGTGAGGAAGAAGGAAAGAAGGGTTAGGAGACGTAGCATATTCATCCAACCGCCTAAAATGGTAGACTTACCCAAGTCAGGCGACTTGCATAATAAATATATGTTTTTACACAGCAAAAGATCCATAAAAACAACAACATAAAGAAAAACTATCACTGCTCGCGGAAAGAGACGACCTTGTCGTCTTTGGCTGCCGGCGCAAACCAGCCATCGCTGCCGACGTGTGTCTCCGCATCGTGGTTGTCCTCGGCCTCCACCTACTCGTTCAAGTGGAGCGTGCGGGCGCTCTGCATGGACGAGAGCACAACCCGGTTCAAGTCAAGGACGTCTGGTTATGCCTGCAGGAGGGCCTCGATGGCAGCGGCATCCGCACGCTCCGCGTCGAGTCGAGCCTCCGCCACCCGGTTCAAGTCCAGGACGTCCGGTTCCGCCTGCGGGAGGGCGTCGATGAGAGCGGCATCCGCGCGCTCTGCATCGAGTCGAGCCTCTGTCGCCCGGTTCAAGTCCAGGACGTCCGGTTCCGCCTGCAGGAGGGCCTCGATGGCAGCGGCATCCGCGCGCTCCGCCTCAAGTTGAGCCTCCGCCGCCCGGTTCACATCCACGACATCCGGTTCCGCCTGCAGGAGAGCCTCGATGGCAGCGGCATGTGCGCGCTCCGCGTCGAGTTGAGCCTCTGCCTCCCAGTCCTCCTTTAGTATCGCCATGTTGAACCGCTGGTCCGCCTGCACCATGGGGGACTCGGACGCCGGCACAAAGTCAACGTCCATCGTCTCATACCCATCGGGGGCCTTCTGCGCCGCGACCTCCGCCATGGACATTGGATCGGCTTCCTCCTCCTCGTAGCTTGGCTCCAGAGAACTCGGGGATTGGCCCGCCGCAAAGCGAGCTTGCGAACGGAGGTCTATGGCGCCGACCGTCGATGCGATTTCTGCGCGGCGCTCCAGCGTCAGCATCTTGTAGTAAGTGATCTTGCGGCGCACCATGATTTTCTGGCGAACTAGGGGACGCTTGATGCGGGCTAGGGGATCGAAAGGTGGGGGAATGGGCTGGAGATTTGGTGTGGTTTTAGGGCAGTGGCTGGCGTAGGCCGAGCAGCGAAGGTTCTGGTGTGAATAGTGGTTCCGGTGACGACCAGTCAATCGGTTTTGACTGTACATCGCTCTTGTCGCGTTCGCGTTGCAGCCCGGCATGCTGGACCCTCCACGTCGCTCACCGAATGGAACGCGCTTCGTCTTGTGTTTTCGCTCGCTTGTGGGACCGCAGTTGAGAGCAAACCAACATCCCTCCCCCTCCCCCGCCCGCGTAATTTATTATACCACCACTCCCTCCGTTTTATGCGGAGTAAATAAAAACAGAGGGAGTATACTATGGATGAGGATCCCCTGACGTGGCTGAACCCATTGAGTAACTGACATGCGGGGCCTAGCAAGCATGGGGTCCGCCAGTAAGTGACCGAAAGGGAGGGTAAGGCGGGGATACCTACGTCAGAGGATCCACTTCCACTATACTACTTTGACCAAATGTTAGAGTAATAATATATGACATGCAACTTACACAAATGTTAGAGTAATAATATATGACATGCAACTTACACAAAGCATACAGGGTCTAATGCGTTTTTCGAGGCTAACTTTGACCAAATGTTAGAGTAATAATATATGACATGCAACTTACACAAAGCATACAGTCAAATTCATATGTGAAAGGAGTTTCCAATGATATAATTTTCACATTATACATCTCATGTACTATTAATCTTGTCAATAGTCAAATTGGAAACCATCTCGAGTACAAATCTAGGAGTACGTACGAATCTAACGATATTGATTTGGTGTTGTTGAATGTTGATACCTTTTTGATCAAAGTAGATATACTTTGACTACACATAAAACTTATATGTAAACTAGAAAGGATAGGAGGGAGTATATTGTATGTTCAAAAACGAAACGAACATTGAATACCCTTTATATATGATATGCGGATGCTATGATCACTGGTTCAAAATTTTGAATCTGCCTTAGGTATCACATGCCCCCACTCATTCCCTCTCGATTTCATCTCGGGGTCCGGAGATCTATTGAAAGAGGACTAGGGTGGGTACATGCGAATGATACTCGGCGGAATGTTCAAATGAGGCATGCGGGAGGATGGACTCCACTGGAGGGCGACATGATCGATGGAGAAGAGGGTTGGAGAGGAATGAGAAATAAACAAACGCCACATGATTATACTTGAACGGCTCAAATAAACAATAAGTTGTCTCGCTTGGCCTACATAGTGAAAGGCCTAATGCGCAACGCGGAGCATTGACGCTCGAATATGGCCGGGAAAACAGGGAAACAGACATGTGGGGCACACCCGTCGGGACGACGTAGCGCAGACTAGTCCAATGGAGGAGCTGGCCCACGACCTCCTCACCACCGACAACCGTTCATGTGGGTCGTTGGGGCCAACAACGGGGCGCAGCTCCAGCACCGCCTCTGGACACGGCGACCATGGTGAGCGACATGCTCATATCGTCGCTAGACATGGTCGGTTTCAGTTTGCGGAGGGTGGCGTTAGTGTTGTGGCACAACTAACGGTATGTTTGGTTTGTGCCCAAGGTTGCCCCATCAAAGCATTGGGTAGCCAAAATTTTGGTTGAGGTATTGGTTGCCCATGATTTGGCCGACATTGGCAAGAAAAATGAACTTGAGTTTGCTAGAGTTCATTGGCATGCCAAAGAAATGGCAACCATCCAAACAAAGACCAATCTTTGGGTCATGACCAAAATTTTGGTTGAGGTATTGGTTGCCCATGATTTGGCCGACATTGGCAAGAAAAATGAACTAGAGTTGGCTAGAGTTCATTGGCATGCCAAAAAAATGGCAACCATCCAAACAAAGACCAATC
>NC_053024.1:217504130-217563772 GCF_003073215.2 Triticum urartu | reverse complement strand
GGCAAGCGATTCAAAAATGACACCGGTCTGCGATTTACAGCAAGTAGCCAACTAAATGCAATGAGATAAACATTCTACAGCACTCAAACATGACAACAAAATACATGGCAGGTATGCATACAAGATTCTTAACAAAATTCTAGCACAGAGCTATGGCCAATTCATCCATTAACAGGTTCAAACAAGCATGGCAAAAATGCATATGACAAACAGATCTCAGACTTAGTGAAATTAACACTTGTCTGGAATTTCAGATCAGGTAGCATTCTTCGGAGCAACAAAACTACATGCTACAGGACCTGAACATGGCAAAGTAAAGCATGGCATGGAGATACTCAAAGAGCTTAACATGAAAAGTCCATATATGAACTCCAAAATTCAAGCTAGACATGGCAAGAACAATAACATAGCATGCACGGATCAACTACAACATCATCGGCAAAATTGCAAACAAGTTGACAATCTGCCCAGATTCACAAAGTAGCAAAAGTAGAGCTCGATTGACTCAAGCTAGGGTGCTCCATAATTGAAAACAAAGACATGGACGGATAGAGCACTACAAGATTAACAAAACATCCTTACTGATCATCCTCAAAAGAGGCACGGATCACTAGGAAACAACATGAACATATGACAACATGAGATAAACAGCTCAAGGACTTAGTGGAATTGCTAAGTCCGTGAAAACATAATTAACAAGTGCACCACTTTGCAAGCTCGTGCTAGTCACCACACACATCACAAAAATACATGGGTTGCACCTCTGGAAAGATGACAAAACCCTTAACAAAACATGTGTAGAGCATCATGGCATATCATGCACACAATAATCATGGCAAAAATGACAAAAACCTAAATGGAGTAGCAGTTCTAACAAATATCTCAAGTAGCTCTCTTCTAACAGCATTTCGGGCATCAAGATGAGCTCAAATAAAAATGATGCAATGGAATGAAATGATGTACTCTCCGAGATGAACATTTTGACATACTATATGCATGAATCGGAGCTATGGATGCAAAGTTACGGGGCATGAACAGGAGCACTTGGATCTGAGAATTTCGGGACTTAGAAGAAATTAGACCTCGCGGGAAACGGGACGAGGAGGACCCGGGACGAGGAGATCCGGGGAACGGCGCGGCGTTTGGATCGGGGACCGGTGGATCTGGTCCAACCACCAGATCCGGCCGGCGAGGGAGGAGAACTCCGGCGAGGTGGCGGACTCCGGCGACGATGGGCTCCGGCGAGAGGAGCGGGGCACGCCGGCGAGGAGAGGTACTCAGGGCCGGCCTAGCAACGGCGGATGGCGGCAGCGAGCTCGCGCGCGGCGATGGCGCAAAGGCGGCGGGCGATGGAGGCGGCGCACGGCGGCCGGGCCGGCTTGCTCCGGCGCGGCGGCTCGGAGGAGGAGGCGGCGCGCTCGGGCGGCGGGGAACGGCGCGGGCGGTGGCGCGCTGGGCCACGGGGGCCGGCCTTGGGCCCCGGCGGGCTTCGCGGCGCGCGGGACGGTGATGTGGGCGCGGGACAGGTGGCGCTCGGCGATTGGTCGGCGGCGGCGTCGGACGTGTCCGGCCGGCGCGGAGAGGAAAAAAATTAGGGTTTCCGGGAAGAGGAAGGAGATCCGGAATTTCGGGGGGGTGTTTAAATAGGCATAAGTAGGGCTAGGAGAGTCCAAATGAGGTGCGGTTTTCGGCCACGCGATTGTGATCGAACGCTCTAGATGATGGAGAAGGCTTAGGTGGGTTTTGGGCCAAATTGGAGGGGTGTTGGACTGCAACACACATGAGGCCTTTTCGGTCCCTCGGTTAACCGTTGGAGTATCAAAAGAAGTCTAAATGATACGAAACTTGACAGGCGGTCTACCGGTAGTAAACCAAGGCCGCTTGGCAAGTCTGGGTCCAATCCGGAAATGTTTAATCCCCACACACGAAAGAAAGCTAGAAATGATCACAGGAGGAGAACGAAGCGCCAGAATGCAAAACGGACAACGGGGAAAATGCTCGAATGCATGATACGAACATGTATGCAAATGCAATGCACATGATGACATGATATGAGATGCATGACAACGATAACAACACACGGAGACAAAAACCCGAACCCGAGAAAATAAATTAACTTAACGCCGGAAACGGCAAGAGTTGGAGTACAAATTGGGAAAGTTACATCCGGGGTGTTACAGCTACTCTGCTGCATCATTCTTTCCTCTTCAGGGAAATCCAACGCAAGCTCAAGAGGTCGCAGTCTCCCCGGCAACGGCGCCACAAATTCCTTTTGATGCAGCTTGAACTACGTCGGTATTTCCCCAAAGAGGAAGGGATGATGCAACACAACTATGGTTGATATTTCCCTCAATGATGAGACCAAGGTTATCGAACTAGTAGGAGAACAACGCAACACCACGTAAACAGCTCCTGCACACAAAGAACAAATACATGTAGTAGAATGCATAAATAGATCTCGCGGGAACGCGAGATAAAATAAATAAATAAATAAAAATTGCAGCAAGGTATTTTTGTAATTTTTTTATTAATAGATCTGAAAATAAATGCAAATAAAAATAGATCGCAAAGGGAAATATAATAAAGAAGAGACCCGGGGGCCGTATATTTCACTAGTGGCTTCTCTCAAGAAAATAGCATATGGTGGGTAAACAAATTACTATTGGGAAATTGATAGAACTTCAAATAATCATGACGATATCCAAGCAATGATCATTATATAGGCATCACGTCCAAGATTAGTAGACCGACTCCTGCCTGCATCTACTACTATTACTCCACACATCGACCGCTATCCAGCATGCATCTAGTGTATTAAGTTCATGGAGAAATGGAGTAATGCAATAAGAACGATGACATGATGTAGACAAGATCTATTTATGAAGAAATAGACCCCATCTTGTTATCCTTAATAGCAACGATACATATGTGTCGTTTCCCCTTCTGTCACTGGGATCCAGCACCGTCAGATCGAACCCATCAGAAAGCACCTCTTCCATGGCAAGAAAAATCGATCTAGTTGGCCTCATAAACCAAAGATTTGAAGAAGAAATATGAGCTATAAGTAATCATGCATATAAGAGATCAAAAGACTCAAATAACTTTCATGGATAAAAACATAGATCTTGATCATAAACTCAAAGTTCATCGGATCCCAACAAACACACAGCAAAAAGAGTTACAATCAAATAGATCTCCAAGAGACCATTGTATTGAGAATCAAAAGAGAGAGAGAGAGAGGAAGCCATCTAGCTACGAACTACGGACTCGTAGGTCTACAAAGCACTACTCACGCATCATCAGAGAGGCACCAATGAGGATGATGAACCCCTCCGTGATGGTGTTTAGATTGGATCTGTGGTTTCTGGAACTTGTGGAGGCTGGAATTGATTTTCATCGACTCCCCTATGGTTTCTGTAATATTCGGGTATTTATAGAGCAAAGAGGTGGTGCGGGAGGCTATTGAGGTGGGCACAACCCACCTGGGCACGCCTGGGGGCCCAAGCGCGCCCTGGTGGGTTGTGCCCCCTCGGGGCACCCCCAGGTGCTTCTCCGGCCCATTGGGTGTCTTTTGGTCCATAAAAATTCCACAAAAAATTCCGCTGCATTTAGACTCCGTTTGATATTGATTTCCTGCAATGTAAAAAGCAAGCAAAAAATAGCAACTGGCACTGGGCACTATGTCAATAGGTTAGTCCCAAAAAATGATATAAAATGATTATAGAGTGATTGTAAAACATCCAAGAATGATAATATAATAGCATGGAACAATCAATATTTATAGATACGTTGGAGACATATCAGAGACATATCAGCATCCCCAAGCTTAATTCTTGCTCGTCCTCGAGTAGGTAAATGATAAAAATAGAATTTTTGATGTGGAATGCTAACCATCATATTCATCACATATTTTTTGTTTTGTAGCATGGACATTTGGACTTTGGATTATTCAAAACAATAGTCTATAATTTGACATGAAGACCTCAATACTCAAGCATATCAACAAGCAACCATGTCTTTCAAAATATACACTAAAGAAAGCTATCCCTGGACCATACTTTCTAAAGATTTGTAGAGGTGACAGAGCTCAAGGCTTAAATTGAGAGATAAAATTGTTCTGAGAGGCATGCTTTTCCCGTCAACAAAAACGGCCGAGAATTTCCAATACGGACATTTGGACTTTAGATGATTGAAAGCAATAGTCTATAATTTGACATGAAGACCTCAATACTCAAGCATATCAATAAGCAAACATGTCTTTCAAAATATCAATGCTAAAGAAAGCTATCCCTAGCCCATTATGCTCAATCATTGATCCATTCATGAAACACACTCAAATATTAGCTACATTTAATGCACAAGTATGATCATAGTGCTCCCTAGTTGGTGCTTTTTATAAGAAAAGATGGAGACTCAATAAAAATAAAAATTTCATAAAAGTAAATAGATAGGCCCTTCGCAGAGGGAAGTAGAGATTTGTAGAGGTGCTAGAGATCAAAGTTTAAATTGAGATAATTTTTTTGAGAGGCATGCTTTTCCCTTCAACGAAAACGACCAAGAATTCCCAATATTTTCCATGCTAGATACATCATAGGCGGTTCCCAAACATAAAATAAAGTTTATTCCTTTTTCCACCATTCTTTCACAATCCATGGCTAGCCATATCCACGGGTTCCTTCCATACCAACACTTTTGTCACGGGAGACCAGGGCCACCTATGGGACCAAAGGTCCCTTGCTGGTTCGGTGGGGGGATGGCACATTGCACAAAGAGCAGAGGAGCGTGAGGCAGCATGACAGGGATCACACAGGCAGTTTTTACCCAGGTCAGGGCTGCCATGAGGCGTAACACCCTACTCCTGATTTGGTGGATTGATGGTGGTCGTAGCCTGTTTTCCCGGCAGGGTTGCCTCAGGGCTAAATGGCTACGCGGATATGAAATGTGAGGGGGTGGATTTTCTAATCTAGTGTCCGACCCCTTCTAAGGTTGCCTCGTGCCTCCTTTTATAGGTTAAGGGTTCACCACATTGGCAAATCAGTCATTATGAACTGATAAGATAGCAAACAGTGCTATCATACCTAACTCTGCAGGCTGACATAGCGCATTAAATGTGCTGCTCAAAGTCACATCGTCGCTTGCCCGGTAAACCTTGCCGGGCAGTTTTGCCAGCTTCGCGCCTGCTCGCTTGACACGTCGTAGGACGGGTGTTGCCTATGGGTATTCCCTGTAGAAGGACGCTGCCATGTGGCAGATGGGCACCACTTAGTCACTTTGCGGCTTGACACCACACTGATCGAAGATGTGCATCATGGTGAAGTAGTTTAGTGAGGTAGCTGTGTCTCCGTGAGCCGGCAGGCCTTGTCGGGGCGTCTTGGAGGTCTTCTTCCGGGGGTGACCTCATCCTTGCCGGGCTCTCCTGCCCGGCAAGGAAGGCTTTTCTCCAGGTGGTTTCTTACTTCTCTGGCTTGGCCTTGGTCCTCTTGATCTGCATGTTGCCCTCTTGGAGATCCTGGTTTCTTGTATCTTGATTCGTAATCTTATACTCGCACATGTGTCTTCACTATCAGTGCATCAGTCAGGGGAAAATATATGCCCCTGTTTGTTTTTTCCGACAGAAGCCCCCGGGCCAGAGCCATACGTGTAGTGCGGCACGTTGGGTTAGGCCCCAAACAGTGCACGGACATGTGGCAGGAGAAGGCTGCTTATGCCGGTTTTGTCATGATGACTAGTCAATCCAACATTCAATTCGTGTAATTATTGCGAGTCGTGGGGACGTCGGACTGTTGCATTTGAGGTAAAATGGTAACTTTCTGAAGGGTCGCGCCTCCACTCCATACCTCTCCCCTTAAAGATAGGAAAGCGCGGAGCGGCACGGTTCACTTGTCGCCTGTTTCGTTCCTCCATCATCTTCCTCTGCAAGACAAACCACCGCACCTCCTCCCACTTTTCTTGCCCGCCGCCGCCCACCTCACCAGATTCCTTCCCTCATTCACATCACCGCCAGCGGAAATGGGGAAGAAGCCTGTAGAAAAAGGGAAGCAGATGCCCGTGACGAAGGAGGCTGTCATCGAGGGGAGCAAAAGGGCGGCGAAGTTGAACAAGAAGCGGAGGGGAGACGTCATCTTCCTTTGGTCAAATACGGATGGTCCAGTTCTTCAAACGAGGTATGGGTATCTATGGGGGAGGCCTATCCACAAAGGGCATGGAGCTAATGGAGGCGACTCATTCTCCATCATCTCCAACGGTAGGTCCCCCGAGGATGAGGATAGTTGGGGGAGACTGCGTGCGGGACTAGAAAACATAAAACCTAGAGGACTGGGCAATGTGTGAGACATTCCGAGCTGCTTACGAGTTGTCTTTGGGCCTAGTCCGGCGACGATGCGTCGGGACGGCCTCGGCGTCTGACTCCGAGTCATCGGGGAGGGTAATTTTGTCCTTCTTGGATGCTTCGGCTTCCAGGTCATCGGAGGCTGCCCTCTTTTTTCTCTTGTGGGGAGGATCTTCTTCTTCCTCCTCCTCCTCGTCATCGTCATCACCTTCATGAGAGGACTGGGCATCAGCGTCTCCGGACACTACGTCCGAAGTGCCTTCTCTCTTTTCTTCTTCTTATCCTTCTTTGCCGGCGCCTGGTATAGCGTCAGGACCAGCATCCTCATTAGAAGGGGATTGGCTGCGTCTTCGGGGAGCGGAGCCGGACACCAGATCTGCTCCGCCATCTTGATCCAAACCTGTTTGGGGAGGCATTAGTTAGCACCTCAGGTTAACAAAGCATAATGGTGTTCGGAGTTTTTAGAATTTACCTCGGAGGATGGATGGTTGCAATCGAGGCCGGTGTCGTCTGAGGACCTTGGCCACGATTTGTGCTTCTTAAAAAGCAGTTTCCAGATCCCCTTATGTGTTGTGCCGTAGAACCGTTGTAGGGTCCGCGGTCCTTCCGGATTGAATTCCCACATCTTAAGGGGCCGCCTCTGGCAGGGACATGCTCGGTGGATCAACATCACTTGGATTACGTTGGCAAGGGTAATGTCCATCATTATCATGCTCTTAACACGTTTCTGCAGCCGCAGCACCTCAGGGACCGACCCCTAGTCCGGACCCTTGTCGGTCCAGGATGTAAACCTCAGCAGGGGTCCGGATCTGAAGGCTGGCACAGGTGCCCACTTGGAGCCACGGGGTTCTGTAATATAGAACCATTCCTGTTGCCACATTTTGACGGTGTCCACGAAGACTCCCTTTGGCCAATTGACTTTGGGGAGCTTGCTCACCATGGCGCCACCACATTCCGCGTGTTGCCCATTGACCACCTTCAGTTTCACATTAAAGATCTTGAGTCATAAGCCGAAGTGTGGAGGGACACGGAGGAAGGCTTCACACACGACGATAAACACCGAGATGTGAAGAAGAATTTGGGGCCAGATTGTGAAAATCTAGCCCGTAGTAGAACATGAGACCCCTTACAAAGGGGTGGAGGGCGAATCCGAGTCCATGGAGGAAGTGGGGGATAAGCTCCACCCTCTCACTAGGCCCCGGAGTGGGGATGACCTGCGCCGGATCGGGAAGCCCGTGCTTGATTTCCGCGGTCAAATACCATGCTTCCCACAACTCCTTGATGTTCTCCTCCGTAACGGAGGAGGGCACCCACTTGCCTTGAGAGCTGGCCATGGTCGGAGGAGTTGTTAGAAGGGAAGAGCTTGGAGTTTGGGCGCTGGAGCTCGGGGACGGAGAGGCAAAGAGAATGAGGCGTAGGGTGGAACAAATGGGTTCTATCCACTTATATGGACTACGAATATCAAGCGTCCCCTCCCTCGAGCCTTAAAACTCGGCTGTTCCCAAGGGGTCACATGAACCGCATGGTTAGGTTACCAAAACTCATATTGATGAGAATCCCATAATAAGGGGGCACAATCTCTTCTTTGACAAGACGTGTCACCGAAGGTTGCGTCTCGAAGCGCAAAACGGGAGGCCGAAAAATGGTTCGAAGTGATGAAACGGCTGGATGTAACGTCTCGTCCATGAAATCATTAGAAGATGGAACTTATCTGCATTTTACCTTTATATTTGAGGATTGTGACTATTGTACAGTGCCGGATATAGTGCGGGTGGTCAACTACTTTGAAGTGTTCGGAGGAGGAACCCGCCTTATAATGCCGAAGACAATCTGCGTGCCTCACACATCATCATTGCAGACTGGTTCAGGGGCTACTGAGGGAGTCCTGGATTACAGGGTCCTCGGGCGTCCAGGCTATGCAACATGGGCCGGAGTAATGGGCCATGAAGATACAAGATAGAATACTTTCCCCCATGTCCGGATGGGAGTCTCCTTTGCGTGGAAGGCAAGCTTGGCATGCGGATATGAATATTCATTTCTGTGTAAACCGACTCTGTACAACCCTAGCCCCCTCTAGTGTCTATATAAACCGGAGGGTTTAGTGCATAGAGGCAATCATAATCACATAGGCTAGACATCTAGGGTTTAGCCATCACGATCTCGTGGTAGACCAACTCTTGTAATCCCTATACTTATCAAAGTCAATCAAGCAGGACGTAGGGTATTACCTCCATCAAGAGGGCCCGAACCTGGGTAAACATCGTGTCCCCTGTCTCTTGTTACCATCGATCCTTAGACGCACAGTTCGGGACCCCCAACCCGAGATCTTCTGGTTTTGACACCGACAGTAGGGCCTGCCGCAGTGTCGTCCAAGTCTTCATTTTCATCAGTCTCGCATGATGAAGAAGAAGAGCTGGCCACCAAGTGAGGAACTTTGACCTTCTTGAATTTCTTCGAAGGTGGCTGAGACTAGTCAAAGTCCTACTTGAAGCCCATCTTTTTGAGGTCATCTTCACTATAGAGATGAGATAGAAAAGCCCAGGTGCGATCAAACACTTCATGCAGATAGTAATGGTTCTTCTTCACTGAATTCTGAGTGATGGTCATGTGATAAACCCACAAGTATAGGGGATCAATTGTAGCCTCTTTCGATAAGTAAGAGTGTCAAACCTAATGATGAACTAAAGGTAGAACCAATATTCCCTTAAGTTCTATCGACCATCGATACAACTCTATGCACGCTTGACGTTCGCTTTACCTAGAACAAGTATAAAACTAGAAGTACTTTGTAGGTGTAACGGGATAGGTTTGCAAGAATATAAAGAGTACGTAAATAAAAAATAGGGGATGTTTTAACTAAAGAAGCAATAAAGTTAGTATAACGAGTGTGGAAAAGTGGTGGTAGGAGTTGCGAAATTGTCCTTAAGCAATTGACTGCTTTACTAGACCGATAGCAAGTTTTATGTGGGAGAGGCCACTGCTAACATGTCATCCCTGACTTGGAATTCTATGCACTTATGATTGGAACTATTAGCAAGCATCCGCAACTACTAACGTTCATTAAGGTAAAACCCAACCATAGCATTAAGATATATTGGTCCCCCTTCAATCCCGTATGCATCAATTTCTATGCTAGGTTGAAGCTTATGTCACTCTTGCCCTCCAATACATAGTCCTATCAACATACAACTAACCCTATGGTGTGATCCACGCGCACGCTCATATGACGGGCACCAAAGGACAGCAACATAACCACAAGCAAATTAAACCAATCATAGCAATTCACCAATTACCGATAGGACAACGAAAATCTACTCAGACATCATAGGATGGCAACACATCATTGGATAATAATATGAAGCATAAAGCACCATGTTCAAGTAGAGGGTACAGCGGGTTGCGGGAGAGTGGACTGCTGTAGATAGATGGGGGAAGGTGATGAAGATGTTGGTGAAGATGATGAAGCTGGTGTTGGATATCACCGCTCACACGATGATCGCCCCGACGGCGTTCCGGCGCCACCGGGAGAGAGGGGAGAGGTCCCCCTTATTCTTCTTCTTCCTTGACCTTCCCCCTAGATGGGAGAAGGGTTTCCCCTCTGGCCATGGCCTCCATGGCGGCGGAGGGGCGAGAGCGCCTCCGAGATTGGATCTGTCTCTCTATCTCTCTCTGTTTCTGCGCTTCCCTAATTCTGCCCTTTCACCGTTTCTTGAATTCCCAGTGATACGTAACTCCGATTGGGCTGAAATTTTACACGATCTTCTATCCGGATATTGGCTTTCTTGCGGCGAAATAAGGGCACCAACCTCCTTATTGGGTGGCCACGAGGGCCCAGGGCGCGCCCCTGCCTCGTGGCCCCCTCGGGCATCGTCTCGTGTTGATTCTTCTTCCAAAAATCACATATATTCCAAAAAAAATCTCCGTCAGTTTTTATCCCGTTTGGACTCCGTTTGATATGGATTTTTCTGCGAAACAAAAAACATGCAACAAACAGGAACTGGCACTGGGCACTAGATCAATATGTTAGTCCCAAAAATAGTATAAAAAGTTGCCAAATGGTATGTAAAAAGTTGTAGAATATTGGCACGAAACAATAAAAAAATATAGATACGACGGAGACGTATCCACATCCCCAAGCTTAATTCATGCTCGTCCTTGATTAGGTAAATGATAAAAAAGATATTTTTTATGTGGAATGCTACCTAGCATAATCTTGATCATGTAATCTAATCATGGCATGAATATTAAGACATGAGTGATTCAAAGCAATAGTCTATCATTTGACATTAAGACAATAATACTTCAAGCATACTAATAAAGCAATCATGTCTTTTCAAAATAACATGGCCAAAGAAAGTTATCCCTACAAAATCATATGGTCTGGCTATGCTCCATCTTCACCACACAAAGCATTCAAATCATGCACAACCCCGATGACAAGCCAAGCAATTGTTTCATACTTTTTGTTCTCAAACCTTTTCAACTTTCACTCAATACATGAGCATGAGCCATGTAAATAACACTATAGGTGGAATAGAATATGATGGTGGAGTTTGTGTGGAGAAGACAAAAAGGAGAAAGTCTCACATCAACGCAGGTAATCAACGGGCTATGGAGATGGCCCATCGAATTGAGTAAATGTGAGGGGGGATTGCCATGCAACGGATGCACTAAGAGCTATAAGTGTATGAAAGATCAAACTAAAAACTAAGTGGGTGTGCATCCAACTTGCTTGCTCGTGAAGACCTAGGGCACTTGAGGAATCCCATCGTTGGAATATACAAGCCAAGTTCTATAATGAAAATTCCCACTAGTATATGAAAGTGATAACTCAAGAGACTCTCTATATGAAGAACATGGTGATACTCTAAAGCAAAAGTTTGGTAAAAGGATAGCAACATTGTCCCTTCTCTCTTTTCTATCAATTTTTTTTCTCTCTCTTTTTTAGGCTTCTTTGGCCTCTCTTTTTTTTGGGGGCGGGGGGATTCTTAGTCCACTTTTATTTTGATAACCTCACATGGGACAATGTTCTAATAATGATGATAATCACACTTTTATTCACTTACAACTCAATATTACAACTCGATAGTAGAGCAAAATATGACTCTATATGAATGCCTCTGGCGGTGTACCGGGATGTACAATAATCTAGCGTAGCAATGACATCAAAAAATGGACAAGCCATGAAAACATCATGCTAGCTATGTTACGATAATGCAAAGCAATATGACAATGATGCTCAAGTCATATATATGAAGATGATGGAAGTTGCATGGCAATACATCTCGGAATGGCTATGGAAATGCCATGATAGGTAGGTATGGTGGCTGTTTTGAGGAAGATATAAGGAGGCTTATGTGTAATAGAGTGTATCGTATCACGGGGTTTGGATGAACCTGCAAAGTTTTCACCAACTCTAGAGGTGAGAAAGGGCAATGCATGGTACCGAAGAGGCTAGCAATGAAGGAAGGGTGAGAGTGCGTATAATCCATGGACTCAACATTAGTCATAAAGAACTCACATACTTATTGCAAAAATCTATTAGTAATCGAAACAAAGTACTATACGCATGCTCCTAGGGGGGTAGATTGGTTGGAAAAGACCATCACTCGTCCCCCACCGCTACTCATAAGGAAGACAATCAATAAATACCTCATGCTCCAACTTCGTTACATAATGGTTCACCATACGTGCATGCTATGAGAATCACAAACTTCAACACAAGTATTTCTACAATCCACAACTACCCACTAGCATGACTCTAATATCACCATCTTTATATCGAAAAACTATTGCAAGGAATCAAACATATCATATTTTGTGATCTACAAGTTTTATGCAGGATTTAATGACTAACCATGTGAATGACCAATTCTTGTCATCTCTCTAAATAGATATAAGTTAAGCAAGAGAGTTTAATTCTTTCTACAAAAGAAATGCCCACTCTCTAACAAATATAAGTGAAGCAAAAGAGCATTCTACAAATCAACCAAGGACTATCTCATACTAGCATGGTGCATGAAAGAAAAGTGAAAACTAAATGCAAAAGACGCTCCAAGATTTGCACATATCACATGAATGAAACGAATCCGAAAACATAGCGATACATGTTGAAGAAAGATGGGATGCCTTCCGGACCATCCCCAAGCTTAGACGCTTGAGTATCCTTGAATATTTACTTGGGGTGCCTTGGGCATCCCCAAACTTGAGCTCTTGTCTCTACTCCTTCTCCTAACATCGAGACATCCTCGATCTTCGAACACTTCATCCACAGAAAACTCAACAGAAAGCTCAGTAAGATCCATTAGTATAATAAAGCAAATCACTACTCTAAGTATTGTTGCAAACCAATTCATACTTTGCGTTTGCATTGTAGCTACTGTAATATAACTTTTTCATCGTTTAATCCACTGATAGAAATCGATAGTTTCTTCAAAACAACCAAATAATGCATCAAAACCAGAATCTGTCTTAAACAGGACAGTCTGTAGTAATCTGAACATTCACCATACCTCTGGTACTCCAAACATTCTGAAAAGTTAGGAAAAATAAACAATTTGTATAGAAAGACAGTGAGAAAGTTTCAGAACCGTTTGACGTTCCAGTAAAAAATGTAAAATCGCGCACTACAACCAAAGTTTCTGTTTTGCACCGCGCAAACCAACAAGCAATGTAAACATCCTAAAGGCAAATCTTGGCACATTATTTTTATTTTTAAACTTTATAAAAGCACACAACAGAAATAAACGACTCTCTAAAACTTCCGGGTTTTGTCTCCCTGGCAGCACTTTCCTTAAAGCCATTAAGCGAGGCATATAGTGCTCAAGTAATGGATCCACCCGGATCCCAAGGTATATCAAAGCCAATTTTAATTAAAAATGATTTGTGATTTAGTAGTGAGCACAAAGCAATATATATCATGAAAAAAGGAAGTCTAACTCTCTTTCTATGCATCGGCATGTCATAAAAGAACAATTCATGCACACATAGTAAAGGCCAATGCATAGTATAAATAGTTTCTTGCAATTTTATCGTGTGGGAAACATAGAGAGGTGGAGATATAGTTCCCTCTCTCATAATAATTGCAAGTAGGAGCAGCAAGCACATGCATATTATATCTATCAAAATCATCATGTGTAGTAGTAAAATGCAACCCATCAAAATAATCCTTAATAAGGTCAAACTTCTTCGATATAGTGTAGTTTGGAGAATTCAAAAAGATAATAGGACTATCATGTGTGGGTGCAATAGAAAAAATTTCATGTTTAATATAAGGAACAATAGCAAGTTCATCTCCATAAGCATAATTCATATTGATATCTTGGCCACAAGAATAGAAAGCATCAAATTCATCAAAAAGGGATATTTCAAACGAATCAACGGGATCATAGCAATTATCATGGCATTCATCCTTCGGTAAGAACGAAGGGACATTAAATAATTTATGAGTTGGAGAGTTACTCTCATTAGAAGGTGGCACGGGTAGCTAATCCGATCTTCCTCCTTTTGTTCTCTCTCCTCATCATCTTTTTCATCCAATGAGCCCACAGTTTCATCAATTCTTCTTCCATAGACTCCTGCAAAAAATATTAGTCTCTTCTTGGACAGCGGAGGAGTCCTCGATATATGGTTTAACATAGGCATTAGAAGCATAATTATCATAACAATATTTAAGTATGGCAAAATTTTCAGATTTGTAAAGAGTAGCATCATACTTTCCAATCAAAGAAGCAATTTCATAAGCACCCTTAAAGGCAGCAAAATTTTCAATTTGTTGAACATCATAGTAATTATAAACACCCTTAGAATACGAAGATGCGATTTGATTATCACTAAACTCACATTGGAAGGGAAGGTGTTTCTTAGGGTCTTCAGAACAACAAGTAAAATCATATATTTCACATAAATTCCAAGCATAGCATTGCAAACGATGAATTTGATCCAGTAAAAGTTTCCCTTTTTAGATAAGCGGTGTCACACATAACAAGCATGCTCATCCAAAGATTTGCCCTCAACTAAGCTAGTTGGGGTTTCAGCCCGAGCACATAGGGATCGAAGATGATCCAAGTAAAAACTTCAGGAGTGTGATAGATTTTGAGTGGTTCTTCAACCATTGGTGTAGTAGGTACAACTAATTTTTCTGGTATTTTGCATTTCCTACCTATAACTAAAGGTAGAGAACAACTTAGAATAGCAAATAAAAATTACTTAGTGATAAAGAAAACAAGAACACACGAGAATATTCACCCCATGCTATAACTCCCCGGCAACGGCGCCGGAAAAAGTTCTTGATAACCCATAAGTATAGGGGATCAATTGTAGCCTCTTTGGATAAGTCAGAGTGTCGAACCCAACAAGGAGCTAAAGGTAGAACAAATATTCCCTTAAGTTCTATCGACCACCGATACAACTCTACGCACGCTTGACGTTCGCTTTACCTAGAACAAGTATAAAACTAGAAGTACTTTGTAGGTGTAACGGGATAGGTTTGGAAGAATATAAAGAGCACGTAAATAAAAACTAGGGGCTGTTTTAAGTAAAGAAGCAATACAGTTAGTATAATGAGTGTGGAAAAGTGGTGGTAGGAGTTGTGACATTGTCCTTAAGAAGTTGACTACTTTACTAGACCGATAGCAAGTTTTATGTGGGAGAGGCCACTGCTAGCATGTCATCCCTGACTTGGAATTCTATGCACTTATGATTGGAAATATTAGCAAGCATCCACAACTACTAACGTTCATTAAGGAAAAACCCAACCATAGCATTAAGATATATTGGTCCCCCTTCAATCTCGTATCCATCAATTTCTATGCTATGTTGAAGCTTCTGTCACTCTTGCCATCCAATACATAGTCCTATCAACATACAACTAACCCTATGGTGTGATTGTCATTGTCAAAACCGGCGGATCTCAGGTAGGGGGTCCCGAACTATGCTTCTAAGGCGGATGGTAACAGGAGGCGGGGGACACAATGTTTACCCAGGTTCGGGCCCTCTCGATGGAGGTAATACCCTACTTCCTGCTTGATTGATCATGATGATATGAGTATTACAAGAGTTGATCTACCACGAGATCGGAGAGGCTAAACCCTAGAAGCTAGCCTATGGTATGATTGTTGTTGTCCTATGGACTAAAACCCTCCGGTTTATATAGACACCGGAGGGGCTAGGGTTACACAGAGTCGGGTACAAGGGAGGAGATCTACATATCCGAATCATCAAGCTTGCCTTCCACGCAAAGGAGAGTCCCGTCCGGACACGGGACGAAGTCTTCAATCTTGTATCTTCATAGTCCAACAGTCCGGCCAAAGTATATGGTCCGGCTGTCCGAGGACCCCTAATCCAGGACTCCCTCAGTAGCCCTCGAACCAGGCTTCAATGCCGATAAGTCCGGCGCACAGATTTTCTTCGGCATTGCAAGGCGGGTTCTCCTCCAAATCCTGAGTACCTATCGTAACGAGTTGTGTCCGGCCTCCCATGAATGTTGCACTCCTCGGCTTCTGTGCCTTAATAATGGCTATCTTCCACGTGTCGACCGAATGCAAGAGGTCGGGGTGTTTTTACATTTACCACCCTAACCAGGTAGGTGAATCGTCTATTTAATCAGTGGGGGACCTTCAGATCTAGATCACACCACCTTCCCACAGCGAGTATCCATCAGAGCGTGCCCGGAAAAATCAATCCCATCATGGCCGTCCACCGCAGCTCCTCCTCTCACCCCCGTAGCCCTAAGCCAGGTAGTTGGGAGAAGTGTTCTGTTCCCCATATCCAACTAGTATAGTTGGAGACCCAGGGGTTTCTCCCTCCTGCGTACATGGTCCCTATCTGAGCTGGATTAGCCACTTATAATGGCGGGGAGCATGCGGAAAGCTTTCCCAACCCAACCACCGGGGAGCGGGTATGCCTCGTCCCTTATTTATTGAGGGGACTCGGATTTCCAATCCATCCATTCCTCTGCGGGCTCCTGGAGTTCTATGGCCTCCAGCTACATAACTTTACTCCCGCCTCCATATTACACATCGCAGGCTACGTTGCCCTTTGCGAGCTGTTTCTGGGCTGCGAACCTCATTTTGAGCTATGGTAGAGGTTATTCTGCTTCGTGCCCCGTACACAGAGGGGGTCAATATTTTTTTGACAGAAAGACTGTAAGGGATGCCCTTACAGTGTAATAAGTGTAACAAACCCAAGTTGCAAGTATCATGCCTTGAACCTGGGGTGGGTGAGAAGGCATCAGCCCCTTCCCACCACTAGGCTATGCCTTTGTCTACAGGGGGTCAATATTGCAAGTGGGCGGAGCCGAAATGTGGCGCATCGCTGGGACAGGATACCTTTCCAGTACTCCGAAGAAGACATTCGAAGACTGGCCTTCGGCGTGGTTTTATATGGAGGACGTTCATCTCCGGGACCCTATTCAGATGGGCCTTCCTGAGTTCAACAATGCCCCTTTGAAGAAACAGTATAGCTGGCGCCCTCAGAGCCCCAGGAGGAACACAACAGGGAGGTCCTTTACCTGATGAACCAGATAAAGACACTGGCTGAATCAGGACTGACAATAATCGAGGTTATGTCAATATGTATAACGCGGGTGGTGCAACCACTTCAATATCAGGGACAACCCATGTGGCACTTCAATGGAGAAGACAATGCCACCCGCTGCGGCCGTAAAGGTCCGGACTCCGCTGCCGTTCTGGCGAAAATACTGTCCAATTTATATATGGGAGAGTGTCAGTGTCAAAAACGGTGGATCTTGGGTAGGGGGTCCCGAACTGTTGCGTCTAGGCCGGATGGAAATAGGAGGCAAGGACACGAAGTTTTACCCAGGTTCGGGCCCTCTTGATGGAGGGTTAAAACCCTACGTCCTTCTTGATTAATATTGATGATATGGTGTGTTACAAGAGTAGATCTACCACGAGATCATAGAGGCTAAACCCTAGAAGCTAGCCTATGGTATGATTGTACGTTGTGATTGTTGTCCTACGGACTAAAACCCCTCGGTTTATATAGACACCGGAGAGGGTTAGGGTTACACAAGGTCGCTACAAAGGAGGAGATATCCATATATGTATTGCCTAGCTTGCCTTCCACGCCAAGTAGAGTCCCACCTCGGACACGAGACGAAGTCTTCAATCTTGTATCTTCATAGTTAATTAACATTCCGGCCAATGGAGATAGTCTGGCTGTCCGGAGACCCCCTAATCTAAGATTCCCTCAGTAGCCCCTGAACCAGGCTTCAATGATAATGAGTCCAGCGCGTAGTATTGTCTTCGGCATTGCAAGGCGGGTTCCTCTCCAAATACACCACAAAAGAATTTGAATACGAGGATAGTGTTTGACCCTGCAAAATAAGTTTCGCATTCCTGTTGGGGAACGTTGCAGAAAACAAAAAATTTCCTACTCGTTCCACCAAGATCCATCTAGGAGTTCATCTAGCAACGAGTCATCGGATGCATCTACATACCTTTGTAGATCGCGTGCGGAAGCGTTCAAAGAACGGTGATGATGTAGTCGAACACGACGTGATTCAAGTCACCGATGACCAAGCGCCGAACGGATGGCACCTCCGCGTTCAACACACGTACGGGACGGGAGACGTCTCCTCCTTCTTGATCCAGCAAGGGAGGAGGAGAGGTTGATGAAGATCCAGCAGCACGACGGCGTGGTGGTGGATGCAGGGCGTCACAGTAGCAGGGCTTCGCCTATACTACGAGGGAGAGACGTAACGGGGAGAGAGGGAGGCGCCAGGGGCTGGTGTATGAAGTCCTCCCCTCTCCTCAACTATATATAGGGGTGCCAAGGGGGGGGCGCCGGCCCTAGTAGATGGATCTACTAGGGGGGGCGGCGGCCAAGGGTGGGGGGCTTGCCCCCCAAGCAAGGGGGCGCCCCCTCTAGGGTTTCCCCCAACCCTAGGCGCATGGGCCCTTGGGGGGTGGCGCCCCAACCCACTTTGGGCTGGGTTCCCTCCCACTTCAGCCCATGGGGCCCCCCGGGATAGGTGGACCCCCGGGACCCTTCCGGTGGTCCCGGTACAATACCGGTGACCCCGAAACTTGTCCCGATGGCCGAAACAGCACTTCCTATATATAATTCTTTACCTCCGGACCATTCCGGAACTCCTCGTGACGTCCGGGATCTCATCCGGGACTCCGAACAATATTCGGGTTACTGCATATACATATCTTCACAACCTAGTGTCACCGAACCTTAAGTGTGTATACCCTACGGGTTCGGGAGACAAGCAGACATGACCGAGACGACTCTCCGGTCAATAATCAACAGCGGGATCTGGATACCCATGTTGGCTCCCACATGCTCCACGATGATCTCATCGGATGAACCACAATGTCGAGGATTCAATCAACCCCGTATGCAATTCCCTTTGTCAATCGATATGTTACTTGCCCGAGATTCGATCGTCGGTATCCCAATACCTCGTTCAATCTCGTTACCGGCAAGTCACTTTACTCATACCGTAATGCATGATCCCGTGACCAGACACTTGGTCACTTTGAGCTCATTATGATGATGCATTACCGAGTGGGCCCAGTGATACCTCTCCGTCATACGGAGTGACAAATCCCAGTCTTGATCCGTGTCAACCCAACAGACACTTTCAGAGATACCCGTAGTCTACCTTTATAGTCACCAAGTTACGTTGTGACGTTTGGTAGACCCAAAGCACTCCTACGGTATCCGGGAGTTACACGATCTCATGGTCTAAGGAAAAGATACTTTGACATTGGAAAACTCTAGGAAACGAACTATACGATCTTGTGCTATGTTTAGGATTGGGTCTTGTCCATCACATCATTCTCCTAATGATGTGATCTCGTTATCAATGACATCCAATGTCCATAGTCAGGGAAACATGACTATGTTTGAATCTCTCTCTTTTCTACTAGAGGCTTACTAGGGACATGTTGGTGTCTGTTATTCACACATGTATTACGATTTCCGGATAACACAATTATAGCATGAATAAAAGACAATTATCATGAACAAGGAAATATAATAATAATGCTTTTATTATTGCCTCTAGGGCATATTTCCAACAGTCTCCCACTTGCACTAGAGTCAATAATCTAGTTACATTGTGATGAATCGAACACCCATGCAGTTCTGGTGTTGATCATGTTTTGCTCTAGGGAGAGGTTTAGTCAACGGATCTGCTTACATTCAGGTCCGTATGTACTTTACAAATCTCTATGTCTCCATTTTGAACACTTTCCACGAATGGAGTTGAAGCGACGCTTGATATGCCTGGTCTTCCTGTGAAACCTGGGCTCCTTGGCAAGGGCAATAGCTCCAGTGTTGTCACAGAAGAGCATCGGCCCCGACGCATTGGGTATGACTCCTAGGTCGGTGATGAACTCCTTCACCCAATTGCTTCATGTGCTGCCTCCGAGGCTGCCATGTACTCCGCTTCACATGTAGATCCCGCCACGACGCTTTGCTTGCAACTGCACCAGCTTACTGCCCCACCATTCAAAATATACACGTATCCGGTTTGTGACTTAGAGTCATCCAGATCTGTGTCGAAGCTAGCGTCGACGTAACCCTTTACGACGAGCTCTTCGTCACCTCCATAAACGAGAAACATTTCCTTAGTCCTTTTCAGGTACTTCAGGATATTCTTGACCGCTGTCCAGTGTTCCTTGCCGGGATTACTTTGGTACCTTCCTACCAAACTTATGGCAAGGTTTACATCAGGTCTGGTACACAGCATGGCATACATAATAGAACCTATGGCTGAGGCATAGGGGATGACACTCATCTCTTCTATATCTTCTGCCGTGGTCGGACATTGAGCTGAGCTCAATTTCACACCTTGCAATACAGGCAAGAACCCCTTCTTGGACTGATCCATATTGAACTTCTTCAATATCTTGTCAAGGTATGTGCTTTGTGAAAGACCAATGAGGCGTCTCGATCTATCTCTATAGATCTTGATGCCTAATATATAAGCAGCTTCTCCAAGGTCCTTCATTGAAAAACACTTATTCAAGTAGGCCTTTATGCTTTCCAAGAATTCTATATCATTTCCCATCAATAGTATGTCATCCACATATAATATGAGAAATGAATAATAGCTCCCACTCACTTTCTTGTAAACACAGGCTTCTCCATAAGTCTGTGTAAACCCCAACGCTTTGATCATCTCATCAAATCGAATGTTCCAACTCCAAGATGCTTGCACCAGCCCATAGATTGAGCGTTGGAGCTTGCACACCTTGTCAGCATTCTTAGGATCGACAAAACCTTCCGGCTGCATCATATACAATTCTTCCTTAAGGAAACCATTAAGGAATGCTGTTTTGACGTCCATTTGCCATATCTCATAATCATAGAATGTGGCAATTGCTAACATGATTCGGACGGACTTCAGCTTCGCTACCGGTGAGAGAATGTCTCATTGTAGTAAACCCCTTGAACTTGTCGATAACCCTTAGCGACAAGCCTAGCTTTATAGATGGTCACATTACCATCCGCGTCTGTCTTCTTCTTAAAGATCCATTTATTTTCTATGGCTCGCCGCTCATCGAGGCAAGTCAGTCAAAGTCCATACTTCGTTTTCATACATGGATCCTATCTCGGATTTCATGGCTTCCAGCCATTTGTCGGAATCTGGGCCCGCCATCGCTTCTTCATAGTTCGAAGGTTCACCATTGTCTAACAACATGATTTCCAAGACAGGGTTGCCGTACCAATCTGGTGCGGAACGTGTCCTTGTGGACCTTCGAATTTCAGTAGGAGCTTGATCAGAAGTATCTTGATCATTAATTAACTTCCTCTCTAGTCGGTGCAGGCACCTCAGGAACATTTTCTTGAGTTGCGCCATTTTCCGGTTCAAGAGGTAATACTTCATCAAGTTCTACTTTCCTCCCACTTACTTCTTTCGAGAGAAACTCTCTCTAGAAAGGATCCATTCTTGGCAACAAAGATCTTGCCTTCGGATCTGAGGTAGAAGGTATACCCAATAGTTTCTTTAGGGTATCAAACCTATGGGTCACGCTATTTCCCAGAGCACTCTGGTTCGAGCTTTTCAGGTTGAAGTTTCTTGACATAAGCATCGCATCCCCAAACTTTTAGAAACAACAGCTTAGGTTTCTTCCCAAACCATAATTCATACGGTGTCGTCTCAACGGATTTCGACGGAGCCCTAGCAGGCACCTCAGGAACATTTTCTTGAGTTGCGCCATTTTCCGGTTCAAGAGGTAATACTTCATCAAGCTCTACTTTCCTCCCACTTACTTCTTTCGAGAGAAACTCTTTCTCTAGAAAGGACCCATTCTTGGCAACAAAGATCTTGCCTTCGGATCTGAGGTAGAAGGTGTACCCAATAGTTTCTTTTGGGTATCCTATGAAGACGCATTTTTCTGACTTGGGTTCGAGCTTTTCAGGTTGAAGTTTCTTGACATAAGCATCGCATCCCCAAACTTTTAGAAACAACAGCTTAGGTTTCTTCCCAAACCATAATTCATACGGTGTCGTCTCAACGGATTTCGACGGAGCCCTATTTAAAGTGAATGCGGCAGTCTCTAAAGCATAGCCCCAAAAAGATAGCGGTAAATTAGTAAGAGACATCATAGACCGCACCATATCCAATAGAGTGCGATTACGACGTTCGGACACACCGTTACACTGAGGTGTTCCAGGCGGCGTGAGTTGTGAAACTATTCCACATTTTCTTAAGTGTGTGCCAAACTCGTGACTCAAGTATTCTCCTCCTCGATCTGATCGTAGGAACTTGATTTTCCTGTCACGTTGATTCTCAACCTCACTCTGAAATTCCTTGAACTTTTCAAAGGTTTCAGACTTGTGTTTCATTAAGTAGACATACCCATATCTACTCAAGTCATCAGTGAGGGTGAGAACATAACGATAGCCACCGCGAGCCTCAACACTCATTGGACCGCACACATCAGTATGTATGATGTCCAATAAGTTGGTTGCTCGCTCCATTGTTCCTGAGAACGGAGTCTTGGTCATCTTACCCATGAGGCATGGTTCGCACGTGTCAAATGATTCATAATCAAGAGACTCTAAAAGTCCATCTGCATGGATCTTCTTCATGCGTTTGACACCTATGTGACCAAGGCGGCAGTGCCACAAGTATGTGGGACTATCATTATCAACCTTACATCTTTTGGCACTCACATTATGAACATGTGTAGCATCACGTTCGAGATTCATAAATAATAAACCATTCACCATAGGAGCATGACCATAAAACATATCTCTCATATAAATAGAACAACCATTATTCTCGGATTTAAATGAGTAGCCATCTCGAATTAAACGAGATCTCGATACAATGTTCATGCTCAAAGCTGGTACTAAATAACAATTATTAAGGTTTAAAACTAATCCCGAAGGTAGATGCAGAGGTAGTGTGCCGACGGCGATCACATTGACCTTGGAACCATTCCCGACGCGCATCGTCACCTCGTCCTTTGCCAGTTTCCGCTTATTCCGCAGCCCCTGCTTTGAGTTACAAATGTGAGCAGCTGCACCGGTATCAAATACCCAGGAGCTACTACGGACACTAGTAAGGTACACATCAATTACATGTATATCACATATACCTTTTGTTTTGCCGGCCTTCTTGTCTGCTAAGTATTTAGGGCAGTTCCGCTTCCAGTGACCGCTTCCCTTGCAATAAAAGCACTCAGTCTCGGGCTTGGGTCCATTCTTTGGCTTCTTCCCGGCAGCTTGCTTGCCGGGCGCGGCAACCTCCTTGCCGTCCTTCTTGAAGTTCTTTTTACCCTTGCCTTTCTTGAACTTAGTGGTTTTATTGACCATCAACACTTGATGTTCCTTCTTGACTTCTATCTCCGCTGATTTCAGCATTGAGAACAACTCAGGAATGGTCTTTTGCATCCCCTGCATGTTGAAGTTCATCACAAAGCTCTTGTAGCTTGGTGGAAGCGACTGGAGGATTCTGTCAATGACCGCATCGTCCGGGAGATTAACTCCCAGCTGAGACAAGCGGTTATGCAACCCAGACATAGTGAGTATGTGCTCACTGACAGAACTATTTTCCTCCATCTTACAGCTGAAGAACTTATCGGAGACTTCATATCTCTCGATCCGGGCATGAGCTTGAAAAACCATTTTCAGCTCTTCAACATCTCATATGCTCCATGTCTCTCAAAACATTTTTGGAGCCCCGGCTCTAAGCTGTAAAGCATGCCGCACTGAACGAGGGAGTAGTCGTCAACACGTGTCTGCCAAGCATTCATAACGTCTTGGTTCTATGGGACGGGAGCTTCACCTAGCGGTGCTTGTAGGACATAATCTTTCTTGGCAGCTATGAGGATGATCCTCAGGTTCCGAACCCAGTCCGTATAGTTGCTGCCATCGTCTTTCAGCTTGGTTTTCTCTAGGAACGCGTTGAAGTTGAGGACTACGTGGGTCATTTGATCTACAAGACATATTGTAAAATATTTTAGACTAAGTTCATGATAATTAAGTTCATCTAATCAAATAATTAATGAACTCCCACTTAGATTAGACATCCCTCTGGTCATCTAAGTATTACATGATCCGAGTTAACTAGGCCGTGTCCGATCATCACGTGAGACGGACTAGTCAACATCGGTGAACATCTTCATGTTGATCGTATCTTCCATACGACTCATGCTCGACCTTTCGGTCTTCTGTGTTCCGACTATTAATTATTTGATTGCATGTGATGTTTATCATGTTTATACATCTTATTTTCTTAGAACGACGGTAGTAAATAAGATGATCCCTCATTAAAATTTCAAGAAAGTGTTCCCCCTAACTGTGCACCGTTGCGACAGTTCGTAGTTTCGAAGCACCACGTGATGATCGGGTGTTAGATTCATACGTTCATATACAACGGGTGTTGACGAGCCTAGCATGTACAGACATGGCCTCGGAACACATGCAAAACACTTAGGTTAACTTGACGAGCCTAGCATGTACAGACATGGCCTCGGAACACAGAAGACCGAAAGGTCGAGCATGAGTCGTATGGCAGATACGATCAACATGGTTCACCGACGTTGGCTAGTCCGTCTCACGTGATGATCGGACACGGCCTAGTTGACTCGGATCATGTAATCACTTAGATGACTAAAGGGATGTCTATCTGAGTGGGAGTTCATAAGATGAACTTAATTATCCTGAACATAGTCAAAAGGATTTTGCAAATTATGTCGTAGTTCACGCTATAGTTCTACTGTTTAGATATGTTCCTAGAGAAAAAATTAGTTGAAAGTTGATAATAGCTATTATGCGGACTAGGTCCGTAAACTGAGGATTGTCTCATTGCTTCATAGAAAGGCTTATGTCCTAATGCACCGCTCGTGTGTTGAACCTCGAACGTCGTCTGTGGATGTTGCGAACATCTGACATACACAGTTTTGATAACTACGTGATAGTTCAGTTAAACGGTTAGATTGAGGCACCAAAGACGTTTTTGAAACGTCGAAAACATATGAGATGTTTTGAGGGCTGAAATTGGGATTTCAGGCTCGTGCCCACGTCAAGAGGTATAAGACCTCCGACGATTTTCTTAGCCTGCAAACTAAGGAGAAAAGCTCAATTGTTGAGCTTGTGCTCAGATTGTCTGAGTACAACAATCATTTGAATCGAGTGGGAGTTGATCTTCCAGATAAGATAGTGATGTTTCTCCGAAGTCATTACCACCAAGCTGCTAGAGCTTCGTGATGAACTATAATATATCGGGGACATGTATGATGATCCTTGAGATGTTCGTGATGTTTGACACCACAAAAGTAGAAATCAAGAAGGAGCATCAATTGTTGATGGTTGGTGAAACCACTAGTTTCAAGAAGGGCAAGGGCACGAAGGGATACTTCATAAAACGGCAAATTCAGCTGCTGCTCCAGTGAAGAAACAAGTTGAACCCAAAACCCGAGACTAAAGTGCTTCTGTAATAAAGGAACAGCCACTTGAGCAGAATTACCTAGATACTTGGTAGATGAGAAGGCTGGCAAGGTCGATAGAAGTATATTGGATATACATTGTGTTAAGGTGTACTTTACTAGTACTCCTAGTAGCACCAGGGTATTAGATACCAGTTCGGTTGCTAAGTGTTAGTAACTCGAAATAAAATCTACGGAACAAACGGAGACTAGCTAAAGGTGAGCTGACGATATGTGTTGGAAGTGTTCTCAATGTTGATATGATCAAGCATCGTCCGCTCCCTCTACCATCAAGATTGGTGTTTGCGTTGAGCATAGATATGATTGGATTATGTCTATCGCAATGCGGTTATTCATTTAAGGAGAATAATGGTTACTCTGTTTATTTGAATAATACCTTCAAATGGTCTTACACCTAAAATGAGTGGTTTATTGAATCTCGATCGTAGTGATACACATGTTCATGCCAAAAGATAGTAATGATAGTACCACCTACTTGTGGCACTGCCACGTAAGTCATATCGGTATAAAACGCATGAAGAAGCTCCATGTTGATGGATCTTTGGGCTCACTCATTTTTGAAAAGTTTGAGACATGCGAACCATGTCTATTGGTGTGTATGCATGAAGAAACTCCATGCAAATGGACCGTTTGGACTCACTTGATTTTGAATCACTTGAGACATGCAAATCATACCACATGGGCAAGATGACTGAAAGCCTCGTTTTCAGTAAAATGGAACTAGAAAGCAACTTGCTGGAAGTAATACATTTTGATGTGTGCAGTCCAATGAGTGCTGAGGCATGTAGTGGATATCGTTATGTTCTTACTTCACAGATGATTTGAGTAGATGTTGAGTATATTTACTTGATGAATCACGAGTCTGAATTATTGAAAGGTTCAAGTAATTTCAGGGTGAAGTTGAAAGATCATCGTGACAAGAGGATAAAATATCTATGATATGATCATAGAGATGAATATCTGAATTACGAGTTTGGCACAGAATTAAGACATTGTGGAAATTGTTTCACAACTAATACAGCCTGGAACACCATAGTGTGATGGTGTGTCCGAACATCATAACTGCACCCTATTGGATATGATGCATACCATGATGTCTCTTATCGAATTACCACGATAGTTTATGGGTTAGGCATTAGAGACAACCACATTCACTTTAAAAGGGCACCACGTAATTCCGATGAGATGACACCGTATGAACTATGGTTTAGAGAAACCTAAGCTGTCATTTCTTAAAAGTTTGGGGCTGCGACGCTTATGTGAAAAAGTTTCAGGCTGATAAGCTCGAACCCAAAGCGGATAAATGCATCTTCATAGGACACCCAAAACAGTTGGGTATACCTCCTGTCTCAGATCCGAAAGCAATAAGGGATTGTTTCTAGAATCGGGTCCTTTCTCGAGGAAAAGTTTCTCTCGAAAGAATTGAGTGGGAGGATGGTGGAGACTTGATGAGGTTATTGAACCGTCTCTTCAACTAGTGTGTGGCAGGGCACAGGAAGTTGTTCCTGTGGCACCTACACCAATTGAAGTGGAAGCTTATGATAGTGATCATGAAACTTCAGATCAAGTCACTATCAAAACCTCGTAGGATGACAAGGATGCGTACTACTTCAGAGTGGTACATAATCCTGTCTTAGAAGTCATGTTGCTAGACAACAATGAACCTACGAGCTATGGAGAAGCGATGGTGGGCCTGGATTCCGATAAATGGCTCGAGGCCATATAATCCGAGAGAGGATCCATATATGAAAACAAAGTGTAGACTTTGGAAGAACTACTTGATGGTCGTAAGGCTGTTAGGTACATATGGATTTTAAAAGGAAGACGGACAATGATGGTAAGTATCACCATTAAGAAAGCTCGACTTGTCGTTAAGATGTTTTCCGACAAGTTCAAGGAGTTGACTACGGATGAGACTTTCTCACTCGTAGCGATGCTAAGAGTCTATTGGAATTATATTAGCGATTACTGCATTATTTATGAAATCTTGCAGATAGGATGTCAAAACATTGTTTCCTCGACGATTTTCTTGAGGAAAGGTTGTATGTGATACAACCGGAAGGTTTTGTCAATCCTGAAAGATGCTAATAAGTATGCAAAGCTCCAGCAATCCTTCTGAGGACTGGAGTAAGCATCTCGGAGTTGGAATGTATGCTTTGATGAGATGATCAAAGATTTTGGGTTTATATAAAGTTTATGAGAAACTTGTATTTCCAAAGAAGTGAGTGGGAGCACTATAGAATTTCTGATGAGTATATGTTGTTGACATATTGTTGATCAGAAATGATGTAGAATTTCTGGAAAGCATATAGGGTTATTTGGAAAGTGTTTTTCAATGGAAAGCCTGGATTAAGCTACTTGAGCATTGAGCATCAAGATCTATAAGGATAGATCAAAACGCTTAATAGTACTTTCAAATGAGCACATGCCTTGACATGATCTTGAAGGTGTTCAAGATGGATCAGTCAAAGAAGGAGTTCTTGCCTGAGTTGTAAGGTATGAAGTTAAGACTTAAAGCTCGACCACGGCAGAATAGAGAGAAAGGACGAAGGTCGTCCCCTATGCTTAAGACATAGGCTCTACAGTATGCTATGCTGTGTACCGCACCTGAAGTGTGCCTTGCCATGAGTCAGTCAAGGGGTACAAGAGTGATCCATGAATGGATCACAGGACAGCGGTCAAAGTTATCCTTAGTAACTAGTGGACTAAGGAAGTTTCTCGGTTATGGAGGTGGTAAAAGAGTTCGTCGTAAAGGGTTACGTCGATGCAAGCTTAACACCTATCCGGATAGCTCTGAGTAGAGATACCGGATACGTATAATGGAGCAACAATTTAGAATAGCTCCAAGTAGAACAGTTATTTGGAATAAGCTCCAAATAGAGCGTGATAGCTGCATCTAGGAGATGACATAGAGATTTGTAAAGCACACACGGATCTGAAAGGTTCAGACCCGTTGACTAAAACCTCTCTCACAAGCAACATGATCAAACCTAAAACTCATTGAGTGTTAATCACATAGTGATGTGAACTAGACTACTGACTCTAGTAAACTCTTGGGTGTTAGTCACATGGCGATGTGACCTGTGAGTGTTAATCACATGGCGATGTGAACTAGATTATTGACTCTAGTGCAAGTGGGAGACTGTTGGAAATATGCCCTAGAGGCAATAATAAATTGGTTATTATTATATTTCCTTGTTCATGATAATCGTTTATTATCCATGCTATAATTGTATTGATAGGAAACTCAGATACATGTGTGGATACATAGACAACACCATGTCCCTAGTAAGCCTCTAGTTGACTAGCTCGTTGATCAATAGATGGTTACGGTTTCCTAACCATGGACATTGGATGTCGTTGATAACGGGATCACATCATTAGGAGAATGATGTGATGGACAAGACCCAATCCTAAGCCTAGCACAAAGATCGTGTAGTTCGTATGCTAAAGCTTTTCTAATGTCAAGTATCATTTCCTTAGACCATGAGATTGTGCAACTCCCGGATACCGTAGGAATGCTTTGGGTGTATCAAACGTCACAACGTAACTGGGTGACTATAAAGGTGCATTACAGGTATCTCCGAAAGTGTCTGTTGGGTTGGCACGAATCGAGACTGGGATTTGTCACTCCGTGTAAACGGAGAGGTATCTCTGGGCCCACTCGGTAGGACATCATCATATGCGCAATGTGACCAAGAGTTGATCACGGGATGATGTGTTACGGAACGAGTAAAGAGACTTGCCGGTAACGAGATTGAACAAGGTATTGGATACCGACGATCGAATCTCGGGCAAGTAACATACCGATAGACAAAGGGAATTGTATGCGGGATTGATTAAGTCCTTGACATCGTGGTTCATCCGATGAGATCATCGTGGAACATGTGGGAGCCATCATAGGTATCCAGATCCCGCTGTTGGTTATTGACCGGAGAGTCATCTCGGTCATGTCTGCATGTCTCCCGAACCCGTAGGGTCTACACCCTTAAGGTTCGGTGACGCTAGGGTTATAGAGATATTAGTATGCGGTAACCCGAAAGTTGTTCGGAGTCCCGGATGAGATCCCGGACGTCACGAGGAGTTCCGGAATGGTCCGAAGGTAAAGAATTATATATAGGAAGTGCTATTTCGGCCATCGGGACAAGTTTCGGGGTCATCGGTATTGTACCGGGACCACCGGAAGGGTCCCGGGGGTCCACCGGGTGGGGCGACCTGCCCCGGGGGGCCACATGGGCTGTAAGGGGTGTGCCTTGGCTTATATGGGCCAAGGGCACCAGCCCCAAGAGGCCCATGCGCCAAGAGAGAGAAAAAAGGGGAGAGTCCTAAAGGGGGAAGGCACCTCCGAGGTGCCTTGGGGAGGATGGACTCCTCCCCACCCTTGGCCGCACCCTTCCTTGGAGGAAGGGGCAAGGGCTGCGCCTCCCCCCTCTCCCTTGGCCCTATATATAGTGGGGAAAAAGGAGGAGAAAACCTAATCTAAGGCCTGGCGCCTCCCTGTCCCTCCCGTGACACATCTACTTCCTCCCGCAGCGCTTAGCGAAGCCCTGTTGGAATCCCGCTACTTCCACCACGCCGTCGTGCTGCTGGATCTCCATCAACCTCTCCCTCCTCCTTGCTGGATCAAGGCGTGGGAGACGTCTCCGTTCCGTACGTGTGTTGAACGCGGAGGTGCCGTCCGTTCGGCGCTAGGATCATCGGTGATTTGAATCACGACGAGTACGACTCCATCGACCCCGTTCACTTGAAAGCTTCCGCTTAGCGATCTACAAGGGTATGTAGATGCACTCTCCGTCCCCTCGTTGCTAGTCTCTCCATAGATAGATCTTGGTGACACGTAGGAAAATTTTGAATTTATGCTACGCTCCCCAACACCACCTCCCCTCATCCAGCCGACAACGCCGAGGTGTTGTATCAAGAGGCACTGGATCGAGGGGGGATAGTCCCGGAGGCGCCTCAAGGCGACCTTCCGGACTCCGGGAGCCGAGGGGACGGGGTCCCTGAGAGCTCCGAGTTCGGCCCTCAGCCGAACACCGCGCCGGACCATCCAACGGTTCCGAGCTCGGGCAGGCGGTCCCCTTCTAAGAGGGGCAAAACACATGTGCCGGTGACCTCTGCCCATCCAGAGGCACCGGACGACCTGCTGGAAGCGCTTTGCAGCGCTTCCATCGACGAGGGGCACCGCACCATCATGAGTGCGGTGATCTAGAAGGTTCAGTCCGCCAAGAGCGGATTGACTGAAGCATGTGCCAGCCTTCTAACAGGCTTCGAGGTAAGTGTGTTAAATGTTAGTAGTATTATTCACAGTAAGACGTAACCCCTAATGCTTTGTTTCGGTGTTCACAAAGAAAAACCGAACAGAGGATCAAATAATATCGCAGGAGTCTAATATAAGTATGTCAATATGCATATGCAGGCTTCTCTGCTGGCGTCCGCCGCACTAACTGCGGAGGTCGCCGTACTAAAGTAGGACCTCGATGGGTCCCAGAAAGAGCTCGACCTTGTCAAGAGGCAGCTCGAGGAGAACAAGGGTAAGTAATACCCCGTCTATAGATATATGTATATATAAAAAGGACGCGATTGCAAAATGACAGGATCATTGTATGTTTGCCAGGGGCCACGACCGAGGTGGCGACCCTGAAGCCAGCGCTGACCAAGGCCGAGATACAGTGGCCAAGGAGCGCATCGAGCGAGAGAGGCACGAGGCTCGGGTGGGCGAGGTGCAACAAGAGCTCCAGGCTCTCGTGACGAAGCACGAGGCGTTGGAGCTTGACTTGAAGACGCGAGAGTCTGAGCTTGCCGCGGCCCGTGAGAGCGCGAAGAGTGCCAAGGCCGAGCCCAGAAGGCCCTTCAGGAGCTCGATGCGATGAAGAAGATAGCGGCGGGTAAGGCTTTCTATATGCAAAGGAAGCATGTAAAAGTGAATTACCGATTACTTACCCGAATCCAGAGCTCTTCAGGAGCATTCGCAGATTTGCCCCGCAGTGTGTCCTATGCCGCACAATTTTACCAGGCCAAGGACGAAAGCTCGACGGAGAAGCTGTTTCTGGTCTTAGTATGCTGAGGCCGAACATCCGGTGCCAATGAGCGACCAGCTGAAGCAGATGGTCGAGCTACATAAGGCGGCCGATCAGGCCATGAAGGGCTTCATAGTCCGATTGTGGCCTAGCGATGCCCTTCCGAACAGCTTCTTCGGCCTGGTGAGGCGGCTTGTGGATGCATTGCCCACGGCTGGAGGTCGTCAGGCGATCCGTCTGCATTGAAGGTGCACGCCGAGCTTTCGCCCGTGTAAAAATGCAGTGGGTCAAGCTAGACGCCGTGAAGCTGATCAAGGAGGGGCCGCCGGAGGGCAAGGAGCACCGCCACCCCGAGATGTACTACGAGGGTGATCTGCCGGGTGCCCGTCTTATCGCGGATGAGTGTTCACAAAATGTAATATTTGAATGAGACTTGCTCGTTTTGTCCTGTATGTATGAAAACTTGTATCATATTCGCTATGCAATGCTTGTAAGAATTCGCTATGCAATGCTTGTAAAATATTACCTTCTGTTTGGCTGTTTATCCAATCTGGTGATGGCTAGTCCTCGGCTTCTGCCCCCATGCCACGAGTGCTGGGGTGTTCGGGATAAACCTGAGCACTCTTGTTCCCATGTTTGGGTCCTTCGAGGGAGGTGCTCAGCACAACGAACAAGGCAACCAGACTAATAATGCTTTATCACTCTCACTTAGCCATAGAATTCTATAATTTTAAATTTTGGCGAAGCCCCTGGTATTCGGAAGGCCGAATTCGGGGCGCAATACACGCCTGTAAGCCGGACAGAGCCGGCCCTTCGCCCTAAGCGGCATAAGTCTTAGGGACTCAAAAAACCTCGCCGAACAGCGACCAGTCTCTCGCCTTATCAAGACAGTCAGTTTTAGCTTTCTCTACAGAGGTGCTCAGCCCGGCAGAACCGGGGCACAATCGCAGTAGTTCTCCTAGCGCTACCTTAGCCGATAGAGCGAAACGTAAGGTACCAAAACATAGGAGCCGGGCAAACCCAACATTTTACCAAAGACATGATTCGGAGCTGATGCATATAATGCTATAAGTTCGGGGTGCCGCACTTGTGAAAGTGTTCGGACTTTTCACACCACATTGTGGGGTACGTAAGCCCCTGGTGTATTGGCCGTACTAGGTTGTACGGCTGCAAGGCATCATTAATGAACACATAGATATATATATAACAAGAATGCAATAATAGTCATAATGTCATGCATTGTTTATTGAAAAATTGCATTAAAACACAGTGATACAGATAGTGCGATAAGAAAAAGAGTAGGACTATGTCCCTTCCAAGGGTGAGCTGAGGAATGATATGGAATCTGTAATCAACCTGGGAATTCCGTTGTATAACGCAGCTGTCTGCCTCCTTGGTTGCTGTATCATGTGTTCGGCAATAGAGCTGCCGGACAGTGTTTCCAGAGATTAAAGTCCTGAAAGAAAAAGAAAAATAACCAAACGGGAAGCCCCTAGTGCGGTTTAGGCCGCGTTTTGGGGCGTGCGGCAGTTGTGCCCCCCTCCACACCTGTGCCCATGGTATTTTTAATGCGTAATTATGTACGCACGGCACGAATATCGCCGTTGGGCTGGGATTGGGGTGGTCGCCGTATTGCTACGCGAGCTCAGATCGCGCCAGGCGGTCTATTTGCCGATTGCCCCGAGCGCGCTTGAAGGTGTCTGGGCTTTGAAACGCCAAACTGGTAGCTTGCCTTGAGAGGCTGCTTTGTGCTTCTACTGCGAGGGCCGCGGTGTCTCCTCTGTTCGGAGAGAGCGCTCTGTGTTTCCATTGACTGTAATAACTCCACGAGGTCCTGGCATCTTGAGCTTGAGGTATGCATAATGCGGTACCGCATTGAATCTAGCAAATGCGGTTCGTCCGAGTAGCGCGTGATAACCACTGTGGAACGGGACTATATCGAAGATTAACTCTTCGCTTCGGAAGTTATCCGAGGATCCGAAGACCACTCCAGTGTAATGAGCCTGTGCAATGGGCCTCTACGCCTGGAATGACGCCCTTAAAGGTCGTTTTTGTGGGTTTGATCCTTGAGGGGTCTATACCCATTTTGCGCACTGTGTCCTGATAAAGCAGGTTCAGGCTGCTGCCGTCCATAAGGACTCGAGTGAGGTGAAATCCGTCGATGATTGGGTCTAGGACCAGTGCGGCGAATCCGCCATGACGGATACTAGTGGGGTGGTCCCTTGCGATCGAAGGTGATCGGACAGGAGGACCAAGGGTTGAACTTTGGGGCGACTGGCTCCAACGCATATACGTCCCTGAGCGCACGCTTCGCTCCCTCTTGGGGATGTGGGTTGCGTATATCATGTTCACCGTCCGCACTTGCGGGGGAAACCTCTTCTGTCCTCCAGTGTGCGGCTGCCGGGGCTCCTCCTCGTCATCGCTATGCGGCCCCTTGTCCTTGTTTTCGGCAATTAACTTGTCGGCCTGCTTGAACACCCAACAATCCCTGTTGGTGTGATTGGCTGGCTTGTCTGGGGTGTCCGTGTATTTGACACGAGCGATCGAGTATACGGTCCAAGCTGGACGGACCCGGCGTACTTTGTTTGAATGGCTTTTTCCGCTGACCGGGTTTAGAGCCTTTGAATCCGGCATTGACTGTCGTATCCTCAGTATTTTCGCTGTTAATGCGGCGCTTATGCTTGTTGCGACGTGACCTGCTATTGCCGTCCTTGGTATCTGAGGTACCATGGTTCTTTGATATGTTATTACTGCGAGCCAGCCAGCTGTCTTCTCCCGCACAAAAGCGGGTCATGAGCGTCGTGAGAGCTGCCATAGATTTCGGCTTTTCCTGACCAAGGTGCCGGGCTAGCCACTCATCTCGGATGTTGTGCTTGAAAGCCGCTAAGGCCTCCGCATCCGGACAGTCGACGATTTGATTTTTCTTTGTAAGGAACCGAGTCCAGAATTGCCTGGCCGACTCTTCTGGCTGCTGAATTATGTGGCTCAAGATCATCGGCGTCTGGTGGTCGCACATAAGTGCCCTGAAAGTTGTCGAGGAATGCGGCTTTGGAGTTGGCAAGCTATTAAGCCAATGCCGCGCTGGTCCTTTGAGCTTTAGTGGGAGGTATTTGATGGCATGTAAGTCATCACCGCGGGCCATGTGGATGTGGAGGAGAGAAGTCCTCAATCCATACTGCGGGATCTGTTGTGCCGTCGTATGATTCAATTTACAGGATTTGAAACCTTCTGGAAAATGATGTTCCATTACTTCGTCTGTGAAGCATAAGGGGTGGGCGGCGCCTCTGTATTGGGCTATATCTCGACGCAGCTCGAATGGGTCTTGCCCGCTGTGTTCGGCCTGGCCGGATTTGCTTTTACTGTATCCGGCGTGACGTTTATCGTCTCACAGAGTGGTGCGCCCTCGTGATCTGTAGATCGATCTTGAATGCTTTGCTTTGTCCTCCAATATGTCTCGCAGGTCTAGCGTATCTCCCCATGCCTTTTTATTTGAATGGCGTTGGGGTGGAGGCTGAGCTTTTGGCTGGAATGCCTCTCTATCGCGGCAATGAGGTGGCCGATCAGCCATGTCATATGCTTCTTCCTCCAGTCGGGGTAGTAACCTGCGCCTTGGGTAACTCTTGGAGGGGCGCTCGAGTTTATATTCTTCGGCTACGAGGACTTCAGTCCATTTGTCAGCTAGGAGATCTTGATCAGCTTGAAGCTGCTGCTGCTTTTTCTTCAGGATATTTGCGGCGGTGAACTCCATGATCGGCGCCCAATCAAATTCGATTGGCAGGGGCGCGGAGGGTTCGGAGTCCGGAGAGGAATCCGGCTCCTTGGAGTCACGAGTCTCGCTGCACAGAGGTTTATGCTGGTGTTTGGCTCGATCACCGTCGAGACTGCAGCCCTTAAGGTGGTGTCTAGCCACCCGTTCTCGATTGTCGCAGTTTGCTCCGAGCTAAGGGTCGGAGCGGATGCGGGCGCGGCCTCTAAGGTACTGTTCGGCAGCAGAGCTAGGTCATACCCATCATGAAAGTGCGGCGCGCCCGGCTGTGGCTCGAATCCGTCGAGGATCAAGTCTCCGCGGATGTCGGCCGTGTAGTTCAAACTCCAAATCTGACCTGATGGCCAGGGGCGTAGCTTTCAATCTGCTCCAGATGGCCAAGCGAATTAGCCCGCAGTGCAAAGCCGCCGAATACGAAGATCTGTCCGGGGAGAAAAGTCTCACCCTGGACCGCATCGCTATCGATGATAGTAGGAGCCATCAAGCCTAACGGCGACGACACAGAGGAACTCTCAATGAAAGCACCAATGTCGGTGTCAAAACCGGCGGATCTCGGGTAGGGGGTCCCGAACTGTGCGTCTAGGCCGGATGGTAACAGGAGGCAGGGGACACGAAGTTTTACCAGGTTCGGGCCCTCTTGATGGAGGTAAAACCCTACGTCCTGCTTCATTAATATTGATGATATGGGTGTTACAAGAGTAGATCTACCACGAGATCAGAGAGGCTAAACCCTAGAAGCTAGCCTATGGTATGATTGTATGTTGTGATTGTTGTCCTACGGACTAAAACCCCTCAATTTATATAGACACCGGAGAGGGTTAGGGTTACACAAGGTCGGTTACAAAGGAGGAGATATTCATATACGTATTGCCTAGCTTGCCTTCCACGCCAAGTAGAGTCCCATCCGGACACGGGACGAAATCTTCAATCTTGTATCTTCATAGTTTAACAGTCCGGCCAATGGAGGTAGTCCGGCTGTCCGAAGACCCCCTAATCCAGGACTCCCTCAGAGAGGAAGACGAGTTCATCCGTATCAAGCCACGGGATGGATTTTCCATGTGCAACCCCCCAAACTGGGTGAGCTACCGCTTTTTACTCCCAACCTTCCCGCTTTCTTCGTCATGAATATTTACCTTGCTATTTCATAGCAGGAACTACGAAAAGTTGTGAGGGAGATTCACAGCCCGTATCCACAGCCAGATGACCCTGATCGGTCCCTCGATCCCAGACTCGAAGAAGATCCGGACATATTCGGGGAGCTCATCGATAGGACATTTTATCAGTTAAGCTGCGACGACGCCTTGGTAGCCATCACCGCCGATTATCCTGGACTGCTCCCTGCATCGCATGTAAGTAAAACCGAAGTCCCAACTTCCGAGAAAGATCCCCTTTTTCTCACTTCACCCACCGCACACGTATGGTGTCTTGCAGGGAAGGCCCCCGGGACACCTTGCCGAACCCGCAGTGACTCACCAACAAGGAGCATCGAAACCGGGTAGGCTTAAAAGGAAGGCGGTCAGGACTGAGATGCCGTCGCAGAGGTATGAAAAAGAACCCTGCTCCATGTTTATTGTCTTTAAAAGTATAATAACGTCTGTGGTTAAAACCAGGAAAAACGCTCGCGGACCATATCCGGAGAGCCTGCTGGCCATGCCTCCACCAGCCGGGCTCCCGAGCCGGACTTGGAGGAAGATGCTAATGTGGGGACAATGCCGGATATTCCTCCTACCGAGGATGCGGATAGGCTGTCCGCCACAAATTCCGATGTGGAGAGTGACATGAAGCACAGGCGTCGCCGGGCCGTATTCCGTGACCCCGGTTTTTCCGAAGAGGCGTTTGATGCCTTCAACTCAGGGGACGCGTACATCTGTGCTGCTCAAAATGGTCATGCCAGAGCCACGGACCAGTATGTAAAGGATATACGGGTAAGAAAATCTGATAAATATATATATACCAGTAGCCCCTGAGACTTGAAACAGTTGGCAAACTGATTTAAGGATCATTATTTACATAGGTTCTTACTGAGAAGAATACCAAGTTGTTTTAAGAGCTGGAGGAGTGCAAAGCCCAGCTACGGGCTGTAGTTGCCAAAATGGAGGAGTCCTAGAAGGCCCCATCTAGTAACACTTGTTCCTATCGAAAAGAACAAAATGTACCAGTTAATATTTGGCTTGCATGCTAATCTAATCAATAGATTCTGTAGATGATCCCGGAGTGAATCCGGAGGAGCAACATGCTCAACGACAGCTGAAGGCTGGCGAGCGCATGCTTACACAAGTAAGGCGGGAGAAAAACGATCTCCAAGATGCCAATACCCAGCTGGATGTTGAACTGAAAGATGTTCGGGCCCAGCTGGCTGACTCCGTAAAGGAGAATAAAAGGCTTCGACGCGGCATTTTCAGTAAGTGCTTGAGCGAACTTCTATAGAGTTCGGCAAAGAAACCAGCTAACAGAGCTATATCTGTAGGTATGCTGACAGGCTGTCCCGGAGAGGAGATGCCCGGGTCTGCGGGAGATCTTCTGCCAGAGCTCTCACAACTTCACAAACAAATTCAGCAGGTGATGCAGGACCTTGCCCAGGCCTTGTGGCCATCCGCCTCCCTGCCAGGAGGCATGGGGGAGCTTGTAGAGATACTCAAGGGAGCGCGGCAGTGCTTCCAATTATGGAAGATATCTGCCTGTCGACAAGGTGCGAGGGAAGCCTGGGCCATGGTGAAGACTCGATATACCAAGGCTGACCCGAACCATATGGCCGAGGTCGGACCTGTAGGACCTGACGGGAAAGAAATCCCCGTCAACTTGGTATATGACCAGGTGAAATTAGCCGCAAATTATTCTCAACAGGATTGTAGGCTAGACAGCCTGTTGGATGGTATAGAAGAAGAATTTAGTCAGTCTAAGTGACTGTGTACTTCGAGTGACATATATTGTCCCTAGCTGGATTGTAAATCATTTGTCATGGCAGACCTTTTCACTTCGACCTCCGGACCCGACAGTCCGGAGTGTATCCGAATACCCACTCAGTGATGTAAAGACCGGGGTACGCGTGGAAACCAAGCGTAGGGGTCATAAGTGCTTGAACAGACAAGTACCCAACTAGTTATGTTATATTACATGGATAGTAAGAAACATCTTCTAGGGAGAATAGTTCCATGAAGGGTTCCTTTCCCTGGGTATGCATGCATTAATGTGCATGTCCAAACTGCGACAAGAGACACAGGATATAAACATCTGGGGGTATGTATTCTAATAAGTAAAAAAGTCATCCTTTATTCGCCGACCGAATATTCCCTTAAGAATACTAGCTTTCGGCTTCACCCAGTCTGAGGTACACGTCCGGCTGACCCGGCAGTAACAATCGCAGAGGTGCTCCCCTTATGCCCTAGCCGAATTAACGGGAATGTAGGGCAGAAACACAAGAGCCAAGCAACCCAGCTTGGCCAAAACTTAAGTAATATCGATGCATATAATGGCACAGAAAAGAGCTCGAATTAAAATTACACTGTGGCAGTGATAGAGCCCGGATCATAATTACATTCAGCTTCTATATAAAAAGCCCCGAGGTATAATGAGCGCGCTTAGCGTGTACAAATTGTACAATCAAGGCACAGTTTAACCTTTGAAGGCCGCGAAGAAAAGGAAGAAAGATAGAGAAAAATATAGATAACGAATATATTTAAAAAATTGACGGAGGTAAGGAGATGAACACAGAGTCCGGCGCTATGCATAGAACCTTCGGAGTCTGGCCGCGTTCCATGGGTTTGGCTCGAGTCGATTGTCCGATGCATCCCGCAGACGGTACGCTCCACCGGTCAGAACTTTGTCAATAATGAAGGGACCTTCCCATTTGGGTTTGAGCTTGTACTTTTTCTTCTCTGGTAGGCGTAGAACGAGTTCACCAACATTATAAGTTTTGGCCCGTACTTCTCTGTTTTGATATCGTCGAGCCTGTTGTTGATAAAATGCGGATCGGGCTTTTGCCACGTCACGCTCCTCCTCCAGGGCGTCCAAACTGTCCTGCTGATCTAGCTCGGCTTCTTTCTCTTCGTACATGCGCACGCGAGGTGAGTCATGAATGATGTCGCAGGGCAGTACCGCCTCTACGCTGTGCACCATAAAGAAAGGTGTGTATCAGGTAGTGCAATTTGCATGGTCCGCAGCCCCCATAGTATGGGGTCGAGCTCCTCGACATAGTGCGTATCTGATTCTTTCAAGGACCGCACTAGTCTGGGTTTAATGCCGCTCATTATAAGACCATTTGCTCGCTCGACTTGACCGTTAGTTTGAGGGTGATAGACGGATGCATAATCGAGCTTAATGACCATGTCGCGCACCAAGTTTTTACCTCATCGGCTGTAAAGTTCGAGCTGTTATCGGTGATGATACTGTGGGGGACACCATAGCGGTGTACAACCCCAGATATGAAATCTATCACATGTCCGGATTCGGCCATTCTAACTGGTTTGGCTTCTATCCATTTGGTGAATTTATCCGCCATGACCCATAGGTACTTTTTCTTTTGGCATCCTCCTTTAAGGGGTCCGACCACATCAAGCTCCCAAACCGCGAAGGCCCAAGTAATGGGGATTGTTTGGAGGGCGGTAGGTGGCATATGGCTTTGGTTTGCAAAGAGCTGGCAACCGACGCAATGCTGAATGAGGTCCTATGCGTCTGCTCGAGCTATCGGCCAGTAGAAACCTATACGGAAGGCTTTACTTACAAGGGCCCGAGCTGCGGCGTGATGGCTGCCGAGTCCAGCATGAATTTCTGCCAAAAGTTGTCATCCTTCCTCCTCGGAGATGCACCTTTGCAGTACTCCGGTAGAGCTTTTCTTATAAAGCTCTCCCTTGTGGACCTTGTAGGCTTTAGACCTCCGCACAATGCAACTTGCCTCGTTTTTGTCCTCAGGGAGTTCTTTCCTATTTAGGTAAGCCAAGAAGGGATCCGTCCATGGGGCGATGACAACCATAATCACGTGGACCGAAGGTGTTATCTCGGTGGTGGAGCCTCCGATTACGTCAGAGTGTTTGGGGTATGGTGTTGTGGCCGGATCGGGCTATTGTTGCCGGTCTCCCCTTCCCACACCATGGATGGCTTAAACAACCTTTCCAAGAACATATTAGGTGGGACAGGGTCGTGCTTAGCGCCGATTCGGGCGAGGATATCCGCCGCTTGATTGTTTTCTCAGACCACATGGTGGAATTCGAGCCCCTCGAATCGAGCTAACATTTTGAGGACGGCATTGCGATAAGCCGCCATTTTTGGGTCCTTGGCATCAAAATCTCGATTTATTTGAGATATTGCGAGGTTCAAATCCCCACACACTTCTAGGCATTGAATGCCCATGGAAACTGCCATCCGGGGACCATGCAACAGGGCCTCGTATCCGGCTGCGTTGTTGGAGTCTGTGTATAATATTTGGAGTATGTATTGGACTGTATCTCCGGTTGCGGATGTCAGGACGATGCCTGCTCCCCGACCCGCCAGCATTTTAGAGCCATCGAAGTGCATGATCCAATTGGAGTACGCGCCGTATTCTTTAGGGAGTTCGGCTTCTGTCCATTCGGCGACGAAATCGGCCAGTACTTGTGACTTAATGGCTCGCCGTGGTTTGTATTATATGTCGAACGGGAGGAGCTCAATAGACCATTTAGAAATCTGGCCCATGGCATCGCGGTTGTTCATAATGTCGTTGAGTGGAACCTCGGTGGCCACCGTAATCGAACACTCTTGAAAGTAGTGTCATAGTTTTCGGGATGCCATGAAGACCGCGTATGCTATCTTTTGATAATGTGGGTACCGGGATTTGCATGGAGTGAGGACAGTGGATACGTAGTATACCGGCTTTTGAAGAGGGAACTTATGTCCGACAGTTTCTCGTTCGACGACGAGCACTGCGCTTACAACCTGGTGTGTTGCGCTATATATAACACATTGGTTCGCCGATATTTGGCGCGGCCAAGATTGGGTGCTGGAAAAGGCATATTTAATTTCTTCCAATCCAGCCGTAGCCGCATCCGTCCACTCGAAGTGTTCGGTGTGCCGAAGAAGGCGATAAAGAGGTAATGCCTTTTCTCCCAATCGGGAAATAAAGTGGCTTAAGGCAGCCACACATCCAGTCAATTTCTGGATTTGCTTGAGGTTTGTTGGGATAGCCAACTATGACAGAGCTTGGATTTTAGCAGGATTCGCTTCAATTCCTCTATTGGAAACGATGAAGCCCAAGAGCTTTCCGACGGGTACGCCAAAAACGTATTTTTTCGGATTGAGCTTAATGTCATATGTTCGAAGATTGTCGAATGTGAGACTCAAGTCGTCTATCAAAGATTCAACATGTCTGGTTTTAATTGCCACATCCTCTACGTATGCCTCCACTGTTTTGCCGATTTGTGCTTCCAGGCATGTGTGAATCATGCGTTGATACGTTGCACCGGCATTTTTTAGCCCGAAAGGCATGGTGTTGAAATAGAAGGGGCCGTATGGGGTAATGAATGTCGTTGCGGCTTGATCGGGCTTCGCCATCTTGATTTGATGGTATCCGGAGTATGCGTCGAGGAAACACAACGAGTCATGTCCTGCGGTAGCATCGATAATTTGGTTGATGCGGGGTAGGGGGGAGGGATCCTTGGGGCAAGCTTTGTTAAGGTCCTTAAAATCGACACATAGGCGCTAGGATTTGTCCATCTTTGGTACCATCACCAGGTTTGCTAGCCAGTCCGGATGTTTTATTTCTCTGATGAATCCGTCCTCGAGTAACTTGGCTAGTTCTTCTCCCATGGCTTGTCGCTTGGGTTTGCAGAAACACCGAAGAGTTTGCTTGATCGGCTTGTATTCCTTTAGAATGTTTAGGCTATGCTCGGCTAGCCTGCGTGGGATGCTTGGCATATCTGAAGGATGCCAGGCGAAGATGTTCCAGTTCTCGCGTAAGAACTCCCGTAGTGAGGCGTCTCTTGTGGGGTTTAGCTGTGCCCCAATGGATACTGTTTTTTGTAGGGTCCATTGGGTGGACCTGGAATTTGACTATTTCGTCCGCTGGTTTAAAAGAGGTGGACTAGGGTCTTTTGTCGAGTATCACGTTGTCCCTGTCCACTGTAGAGTGTAGTGTAGTTAGTTCTTCGGCCGTGAGGGCTTCGGACAACGCTTCGAGGGCTAGTGCGGTGGTTTTGTTTTCGGCGCGGAGTGCTATGTCCGGATCACTAGCGAGAGTGATGATTCCATTGGTCCCAGGCATCTTGAGCTTCATGTACCCGTAATGGGGTATAGCTTGGAAGATCATGAATGCCTCTCGCCCTAGAAGGGTGTGGTATCCACTACTAAACGAGGCCACTTGGAATGTGATTTCTTCGGACCTGTAATTCTCTGGCGTGCCAAATACCACATCTAGTGTGATTTTTCCTGCACATCGTGCCTCCCGACTAGGGATGATTCCTCTGAAGGTTGTGCTGCTTTGCTCAATGCGGCTCTTGTCTATTTCCATTTTTCTAAGAGTCTCCTCATAGATGAGGTTTAATCCGCTGCCACCGTCCATCAGTACTTTAGTAAGCCGGAAGCCGTCCACAATTGGACTAAGGACCAAATCGGTTGGAGCTCGGGCTGTGCGGAATTGAGGTTCGTCACTAGCATTTAAGGTTATGGCCGTGTCGTTCCATGGATTTATCGTTGCGACGTGACAGACTTCGGCGAGGCTGCAAAGTGCCCGCTTGCGGCTATTGTTTAAGGCGAAGGTCTCAAAGATTGTCAGTACTGCATTGTTATTTTCCCGGGAGGGTGCTCTGCGGTATTTTTGACGAGGAGATCCTCGCCGCTTGAGGGAGTCCTGGATTAGGGGGTCTCCGGACAGCAGAACTATATCCTTTGGCCGGACTGTTGGACTATGAAGATACAAGATTAAAGACTTCGTCCCGTGTCCGGATGGGACTTTCCTTGGCGTGGAAGGCAAGCTTGGCAATATGGATATGTAGATCTCCTCCCTTGTAACAGACACTTTGTAACCCTAGCCCCCTCCGGTGTCTATGTACACTGGAGGATTTAGTCGATAGGACAACATACAATCATACCATAGGTTAGCTTCTAGGGTTTAGCCTCTATGATCTCATGGTAGATCAAGTCTTGTAATACTCATATCATCAAGATCATTCAAGGAGGACATAGGGTATGACCTCCATCGAGAGGGCCCGAACCTGGGTAAACATCGTGTCCCCTGCCTCCTGTTATCATCCATCTTAGACGCACAGTTCGGGACCCCCTACCCGAGATCCGCCGGTTTTGACACCGACATTGGTGCTATCATTGAGAGTTCCATTGTGCCATCACTATAAGGCTCGATGGCCCCTTCGATCATCGGTAACGATGCGGTCCAGGGTGAGGTTTTCCTCCCCGGACAGATCTTCATATTTGGCGGCTTCGCACTGTGGGCCAATTAGCTTGGCCATCTGGAGCAGATCGAGACCTACGCCCCTGGCCATCAGGTCAGGTTCGGAAACTAAAACTACACTGCCGACATCCGCGGAGACTTGATTTTCGACGGATTCGACCCCATGTCAGGTGCGCCGCACGATCACGACGAGCATGATTTAGCTCTGCCGTCGGACAGTGTTCGGGAGATCACACCTACAACTACTCCGGCCTTCAATCCGGAGCAAATTGCGCCATCCGAGGACGGAGGGATAGACCCCGCCATGGAGGCCGCACTCTCAGTGGCGATGGAGCCGGATACTGACTTCACCCCTTACAAGAGCCATGTTCCCGAACCATTGGATTCATCTCCGGCCACGGGCTCCGAGCCGCCTGCGTCCGTGCCTATCAAATCAGATTGGGCGCCGATCATGGAGTTCACCTCCGCGGATATCTTTCAGCACTCACCTTTCGGCGACGTGCTAAATTCATTAAGGTCTCTCACCTTGTCAGGAGATCCTTGGCCGAACTATGTCCGGCTAGAATGGGATGCGGACAACGAAGAAATTCGCTGCCCACCCACCACCCACTTAGTAGCCTCTATCAACGATTTAACCGACATGCTTGATTTCGACTCCGCAAACATTGACGGTATGGACGACAATGCAGGAGACGAACAGGAACCAGTGCCCACAGGGCACTGGAAAGCCACTTCATCACATGACATATACATGGTGGATACACCCAAAGGAGGCAATGGCGACGAGACAGCGGAGGATGACCCCTCCAAGAAGCAACTCAAGGGCCGACGTCAGCGGCGCCGCTCTAAGTCCCGGCATAGAAAAAACAGTGATAACATCGCAAGAGAAAATAACACTCCAGTCGACTAGAGAGGAAACGACGACCACATTGACCCAGTGGCACAACACAATGAAACTTCAAACGGCGAACATAGTACGGATCCGATGTCCGAACACGGCGACGCCGAGGATAAACCTCATCAACCCCTCTCTGGGGAAGAAAACAGTCCGGACGAAGATGCACACATCATCTCGGAAACGCACTTGGAACAAGAGAACCTCCGCATAAGGCTTATTGCCTCAGCGAGGGGTCTAAAGAAGCAGAAGCAAAGGCTTAAGGCCGCACAAAATATGCTCAACAGCAGGTGGAACAAAGTGCTCGACAACAAAGAAAAGTATGGTGGAAGTTAACACACAAAGAGCTATCCAAAGCGCAAGTTATTACCTGAATTCGACGATGAGGCCTTAGAGCCCACACAGTCGAAAAATAAAATGGCCAATCGGCCGGATAAACCAGCTTGTGACCGCGACAGAGCGGCTAACAAGGCCGCACATAAGTCAACACACGATCTATGTGAGGACTTGCGCCAAAAATCTAGTATGACTAGATCCATCTATGGATCTAGGAAGCGCGCTACGGCACAAAATCAAAACCGAATACTACAACCGTCCGAATGCCATGATACATCCAAATACAGGGGTCCCGCACGACCCCTATGTTTTACCGATGAGGTGCTGGACCACGAATTCCCAGAAGGATTCAAACCAGTGAACATAGAGGCGTACGACGGGACCACAGACCTTGGGGTCTGGATTGAGGACTTTATCCTCCATATCCATATGGCTCGCGGAGACGATCTCCATGCCATCAAGTACTTGCCCCTCAAGCTTAAAGGACCAGCTCGGCACTGGCTGAAAAGCCCCCTAGAAAACTCAACTGGAAGTTGGGAGGAGCTCGAGGACGCTTTTTGGGCTAATTTTCAAGGGACCTATGGCCGACCTCTAGATGTAGACGATTTAAGTCATATAATTCAACAGCTCGGAGAGTCAGCCCGAAAGCTTTGGAACAGGTTTCTCACTAAGAAGAACCAAATCGTGGACTGTCCGGACGCCGAAGCCTTAGCAGCTTTCAAACACAGCGTCTGAGATGAATGGCTCGCCAGACACATCGGTCAAGAAAAATCGAGAACAATGGCAGCCCTGACAAGCCTCATGACCTGCTTTTGCGCGGGCGAAGATAGCTGGTTAGCCCGCACTAGCACCAGCGACCCAAGCACATCCGAAGTCAGGGATGGCAATGGAAAACCACGACGCAGTAAAAGCAAGCGTCACAATAAATAAGACAGCCCAGATAATACGGCGGTAAACGCCGGATTCAGGGGCTCTCGACCAGGTCAGCAGAAAAAGCCTTTCAAAGGCAGCAAAGATGGACCGTCCAGCCTAAACAAGATTCTCGACAAGCTATGTCAGATTCATGGGTCTTCAAGCAAAGCACACCCACAGAGAATGCTTGGTCTTCAAGCAGGCCGGTAAGCTAAACGCCGAACGCAAGGGGAGGGAGACACCATGTGAAGACGAGGACGAGCCTCGCCAGCAAAACACCGGGGGACAGAAAAAATTCCCACCATAGGATAAACAGTAAACATGATCCACGTGACAAAGAGGAGAAGCAAACATGCACTCCGAAACACACACGCCGTAGAGCCCGTCACCCCTAAGTTCAACCCCTGGTTGGCCTGCCCGATCATTTTTGATCGCAGGGATCATGCGACAAGCATACGGCATGAAGGATTGGCTGCCTTGGTGTTAGACCCAATAATAAATGGATACCATCTCACACGATTCCTGATGGATGGTGGCAGTGGTCTAAATCTGATATATCAGGACACACTCCGCAAAATGGGGATAGACCCGACAAAAATAAGCCACAGTAATACTACCTTCAAGGGAGTAATACCTGGCCCAGAGGCTTGCTGTAAGGGCTCTCTATTACTAGAGGTTGTATTCGGTTCTCCCGACAACTTCCGAAGCGAAAAGTTAACCTTCGACATCGCTCCATTCCGAAGCGGCCATCAAGCACTACTCGGAAGAGTGGCTTTCGCTCGTTTTAATGCAGTACCGCATTACGCTTCTCTCAAGCTTAAAATGCGCGGTCCACGTGGCACCATCATAGTTAGTGAAAATATTGAGCATTATCTACGCACGGAAGAACGTGCAGTGACTTTAACAGCCGAGCAATAGACGGCCTCACCAACCATAATAAATGATAGGTCGTCAAGACCATCGACATGGTTAGACGAGTCCGGCGCATCACTAGATATACTTGAGATTGGTTTGATGGTTAAACCCTCATAGATGGCACCAGGGGCTTCCCGCGTTTAATCAGGGCTAGTTCGGCTCAACTTGACTTATCTTGAATTTTAATGGTTTGTTGAAAATAACCATTTTTTTGGCACGACAACTTTCACCTAAGTTCTTCTCTTTTACAGATAACAATCATGCTACACCCGTCCAGGACACGGCACAATGGAGACACAGGCGCAGACATGCAGCAGGGACCCGATCAAAGGTTTCTTTTTAGATTAAGACCTGGCGTAAACCTTTTTTTACTATCTCTTGTTGTTCACATCCTCCGGATGCTCAATACAACAGAGAAGGATGCTGACGTTATTGGCATGTGGGCACGTCAGGATATTGCACGTACCTGGACACTCGGGGTTTATTATTAAGGGCATTGTTCAGCCCGTCATATGTTATAAAGACTGAATACATTAGGGAGTGTTCGGTGTCGCGAGTTTGGCCTTATATGCATCAGCTCCGAATCATGTATTTGGTCAAATGTTGGGTTTGCTCGGCTCCTGTGTTTTGCTACCTTATGTTTCGCTCTATCGGCTAAGGCGGCACCGGGAGAACTACTGCGATTGTGCCCTGGTTCACCCGGATGAGCACCTCAGTAGAGAAAGCCGAAAACTGACTGTCATGATAAAGCGCGAGACTGGTCAACCACTCGATGACTTAGCGGAATCTTCAGGATTCCTGTGCATTAACGAAGGGCCGTTTCCCGGTCATGTACGTACGCGCCCCGTATTCGAACGAGCGCGGAAGTACCAGGGGCTATATAGTAGTCCCACCATCAAACTCCTATGGCTAAGTGAAAGTGTTAAAGCAATATAGTACGATTGCCTCGTTCGCTGCGCTACCACCTCCTTTATGGACCAAGAAGTTGGATCAAGTGTGAATACGCATTTTTTGCAAACACCCCCGCATTATATGCGTGGGGGCTGAAGCCGACAACTGCAAACTTTCAGGTTATATTCATATATACATAAACGGCCGCACAGGAGGCATCATAATACTTTCAGGAAAAAGTATAAACACATCCTTTATAATTCAATAAAACATTGTTTTTACAATGGGAATACATGTCACTAGAACATAATATTCTTCGAGCACTGCCCCTCTATCGAACGAGCGCCTTCAAGGACTTCTTCAAAGTAGTGCTCGGTAGCTACTTGGCCCACGGCCGAACCCTGTGTTGCCATAGTGCTGGCCTCCATCTCTGCCCAGTATGTCTTGACACGGGCAAGTGCCATCCACGCACCATCTATGCACGCCGACCTCTTCATAGCGTCGATGTGCGGCATAGCACCAAGGAATTGTTGCACTAAACTAAAGTAACTATTTGGCCTTGGCCCTTCGGGCCACAGATGCTCCACAACAGACCTCATGGCAATTCTGGACAACCTATGGAGCTCGGCCCACTCAGCCATTTGCTCATTCAACAGCAGCGGACGCACTGCAGCATGGAACTGTGACCAGAACAACTTCTCCACTTCACGATCTTTTTGATCCTTGAAGTACTCGGCCGCATCAGCAGCACTTTCTTCCAAATCCATGTATGCTTCTGCAGAACTCCATAGTTGATCAAGAGGGGCATACTTTAGATCTCCGAACTTAGTCTGCAACAAAAAAAAGGCTTCCCAACCGCGATATCTACAGCTTGACGCAACTCCTCCTTCACCGCTCTAATTTTGGAGCGGGCTTCCTTGGCTGCTCCCATGACCTTCTCCAGGTCCGTCGCCTTCGCTCGGCTTTCTTTTCCAAGAAGCTGGTAACGGCCAGCGGCATCTTTCAACTCAACGGCCATCTTGGTCATTCTTTCCTTGCTTTGGCAATGCGCGGCTTTTTTGGCCCTCAGCTCTTCAACCGCCTTTAGAGTGGCCGCATCGCTATTTCTGGCTTGTTCCTTGGCTCGGGCAAGTTCCGCCCGAAGGGTCTCCATGGTGGCAGCTCCATCTGCAGTCACAACATATTAAAGATATTGGCATCATGCTCCTCTTACTATTTCTTGATCACCGGAGAAATCACATACCCTGTGCCTCGTCGAGCCGCTTGTTGACAAGCACGATGTCGACATCTGCCGCATCAAGTTGCCACTTCAGCTCGGCAAACTCACCAGTCCAGCTAGCCACCGGACCTTCAGCCACCTGCACATGAAGGCGGTCTCATTATTACCAGGGACTGTGATCCTCTGTTTGCCGCCGTTCTCGACAGCAACCAGAGTCTCAGGGGCTACTATCTGCATAGGGCACACCTAACATGTGCGGTACTGTCAAAAACATACACTATTTCACGTACCTCAAAGCCTTTCGGTAGACTCATAAAAGCTTCATGCAACCCGCTTTCGGCGGATGAAATCCTTTCAATCACCGTAGCCATTAGTGTACGATCGCTTCTGAGATGGCCGCTTGCTCCAGAAGAACCTTCAGTACGTGCGACCGCACACTTTACGGTTCTAGACTCTTTCTGTTGCTCTCTTTAGGAGCCGAATACTAAGGACTTCGGGTGGCCAAAGGATTACCCTCTCGCCTTGGCGGATCAGGAGAAACCCTCCGTGATGACACTTCAGGGTCGCCCGCCTCATGAGGCAGGGTGGAAGGGGGAGGTGTTTCGCTCTCCATCATCTCCGGAAGAAGATCCCCCGAAGACGAACTCTGTCGAGAAGGGCTACAATCTGAACTGCGAGATATATGCTTCGGTTATTATCTTCAGAAGTAATGTAAGATATTTTTACTATTAAGTACTTTTTGTTTACTTACAGCTCGGTAGAGAGCTGATCCCCTTGCGGACACTGTGCGGCAAGGGTACCCTCCGAGGCAGGACCCTCTGGCGAAGATATCTTCCCCCGTTTGGAAACCTTTGTTTCCGGGTCTTCAGAGGTGGTCCTCTTCCTTCCTTGGGGAGAGGGAATTTCAGATTCTTCCTCCTGGTTATCCTCCTTCACAGAGGCGCTAATTCCCCGGTTTGGATGAATAATGAGCGAGGCCCGCTTTCATCCTCTTTATTCTCCCCTTTATCTTCCCCTGAGGGCGCCTGATAAGGCGCCGACTCGAGCATTCTGGCTAGTACTGGATTTGCTGAACCTTCGGGAAGAGGGGCCGAACGCCTGATCATCTTTGCCTTTGTTACCCAGTCCTGGTTAAAGAGCGACTTTTCGGAATAATGTATCTCTCTCTTGTGAAAGACAGCGTGTTCGGCCACGGGCTTACTTACTTGGGTATCTGGGCGATTGCAGCTCAGACCCGCATCCTCGGTGGTGTCCGCACACCTTATTTGTGGTTCGAAGAAAAATTTGTACATCTCTTCGAGCGTCATGCCGAGGAAGTGTTGAATAATTCGCGGTCCTTCCGGGTTGAACTCCCACATCCGGAGGGTCGACGTTTGCAAGGCAGGACCCGACGAACTAGCATGACTTGCATTACCTAGACCAGGCTGACATCTCTCTCAAGGAGATCTCGGATGCGACTCCGCTATATATCATTTACTGGCCCCCAGTTCAGCCCCTTGTTGATCCATGACGTCATTTGTGGTGGGGGGCCTGAGCGAAAGGCAGGGGCGGCTACCCACTTGGTACTTCGGGGAGCTGTGATATAAAACCACTCCCGCTGCCACAAACTGGACACCTCTGGGAGGGAACCCTCTGGCCATAGATCATCAGCGCTTTGCTATACGGACTACGCACTCGGCGTGTCGCCCCTCGATCATCTTCGGCTTCACATTGAAGGTCTTGAGCCACAGGCTGAAGTGTGGGGTAATGTGGAGGAAGGCCTCACAGACGACGATGAACGACGAAATGCGAAGGAGGGAATCCGGGGCCAAGTCATGGAAATCCAGCCCATAATAGAACATGAGCCCCCTAACAAAGGGATCCAGAGCGAGGCCTAGCCCTCGGAGGAAGTGAGAGACAAAGACAACACTCTCGTTGGGTTTGGGAGTGGGGATGACGTGCCCTCGGGCAGGCAGCCTGTGCGAGATTTCGGTGGTCAGATACCTGGCCTCTCTTAGCTTCTTGATGTCTTCCTCTATGATAGAGGAGGGCATCCACCGACCTTCAAGGTTGGATCCGGAAATGGTTGAAGGTCCGAAGCGCCTGACCTGAGCCTTGGGTGTTGGAACTCGAGGCGGGCGAAGGATTCGATTGAGCATGAGACGGAAAAAAGGACAGGCCTTGGCCTCTTTATAAAGAGGGTGAATATCAAGCATCCTCCTCGTGGCCGTTTGGGACTTGCCTAAAATCGAGGAGTCATACCAACAGGAATGATTGGGTTACCCACGTCCATATTGATGAGAATCTCGTAATAAGGGGGACATAATCTCTGCTTTGACAAGACGTGTCAAGAAAACCGCCTCGCAATATGTGCAGTGCTGGTTGTGAAAAACGTTCGAATAAAGACCGGGCCATGGCATAATGTCATGTTGCTAAACATGTCAGCAGATTAGATTTGTGGAAATATTATTCTCTCTACGGCGGTATGTGGAACTTATTTTGCAGAGCCGGACACTATTCTTGTGTTCAAAATCTTCTATGGAGTATTCGGAAGAAGAACACGCCTTGCAATGCTGAAGACAAATCTGCGCGTCGGACTCATCGTCATTGAAGCCTAGTTCAGGGGCTACTGAGGGAGTCCTGGATTAGGGGGTCTCTGGACAGCCTGACTATATCCTTTGGCCGGACTGTTGGACTATGAAGATACAAGATTAAAGACTTCGTCCCGTGTCCGGATGGGACTTTCCTGGGCGTGGAAGGCAAGCTTGGCAATACGGATATGTAGATCTCCTCCCTTGTAACCGACTCTATGTAACCCTAGCCCCCTCCGGTGTCTATATAAACCGGACGGTTTAGTCCATAGGACAACATACAATCATACCATAGGCTAGCTTCTAAGGTTTAGCCTCTACGATCTCGTGGTAGATCAACTCTTGTAATAATCATATCATCAAGATCAATCAAGCAGGATGTAGGGTATTACCTCCATCGAGAGGGCCCGAACCTGGGTAAACATTGTGTCCCCTGCCTCCTGTTATCATCTGCCTTAGACGCAAAGTTCGGGACCTCCTACCCAAGATCCGCCGGTTTTGACACTGACACCGCTCCTGGCCACCGGCCGGAGTATCCAACATGCTCTAAGGTTGTGTGTTGGCATGGTATCACTACAAAAAAAGACACATCCATGACATTTTGGGCCAAACAAAAAAACTTTCTGTCATACATATGACACTTCTATGACGATAATTGTGACAAAACCCGGTATCATCATAGATGTGGTGGGCTCCTACTTCTATGACAAAAAATCATGATAGAAAATGGGCTTTTCGTCCTGGGCGGGCCGGAGACCTAGCTGCATGACATTCTTTGGGCAGTCCATGACGGAAAAAACCGTGGTAGAAGCGAGGGGGAGGAAAATTTCAAGGAGTTCCCGGTTACGGTGGGAGGTCGGGGGCCGAGCGGTGCGCGTTTCTCTCGTACATGTACGCGCGTGTGTGCGAGGCGTTGGCTCTAATTGAACCCGGGCGAGGCGTTGGGCTCTAACTGAACCCGAGCGATTGCACTTTAGGCTACGCGTTACTGAACCCGAGCGATTGCACTTTAGGCTACGCGTTACTGAACCCGAGCGATCGATCGATGGCTGTTAACTGATCCAGATCGAGCGATTCCTTCGCTACTGCTGCTAACTGAAGCCGGACGATTGGATGAACTGTTAGTGTTGCGGGTGGGGGGGGGTTTGACGAACAGCGAGCGGTGGCATTGCATCTGGATGAACAGGACCCCGTGGTGTGGAGGGCTGGATGAACAGTAGACGGTGGAGGGGTGCCCGTGGAGGGGTGGTTGAACAGGACCCCGTGGTGTGGAGGGCTGGATGAACAGTAGATGATGGAGGGGTGCCCATGGAGGGGTGGTTGAACAGTAGCCGGTGGAGTAGCGCGCGGTGGAGGCTGGATGAGTAGGAGCCTATGGAGGCTGGAGGAGGTCGACGCTGGAGATGAACAGTATCCCGTGGAGTCCCGTTTTGCGGTACGCCACACCCCTCCGGATGAACATGACCCCCGTTTCGACCGTAGGAAGTCTGTTTTGTCCGTTTTGCAGTACACCACACCCCTCCCGATCAACAGGAGCCCCGTTTCGACTGTAGGAGGTCCGTTTCCTCCGTTTTGCGGTACACCACACCCCTCCCGATCAACAGGACCCCCGTTTCAATCGTAGGAGGTCCGTTTCCTCCGTTTTGCGGTATGACACACTCCTCCTGATAAACAGGACCCCCGTTTCGACCGTAGGAGGTCCGTTTCCTCCGTTTTACGGTACGCCATACCCCTCCCCATTACCACGACGCATTCCGTTGCCTCCCCATGAACACGACGCATTCCGTTGCCTCCCCATGAACATGACGACGACGTTGTTTCTCCGTTCCGACGCAGCCATGTACACGAGCCCTCGCCGTACGTATGTGCGAGTAGGCGTTCGAGACCCTGGCCGTATGTACGTACGTGGCCATATTTTCTTTCTTGCACCCTGGCCGCTGTACGTACATGTACATGCTACGTGCGCGCCTCTACTACGACACGTGCGCGCCTCTACATCAACCAGTATATGTGTACGTACGCGTTCACGACCAGAATGACAATGCTATGTACGCTTCGACCAGGTGGGTCCTGACTGTCGGGCACTTCCTTGCCTATGAAGATGTAGCTGGTGGGTCCCAGCAATCAGGCAGGTGAATCATTTTGGTTTTTTTTGCCCGGACGAACTTCCTTGCGTTCGAAGATGTAGCTAGTGGGTCCCAGCAGTCAGGGGGCGAATCGTTTTTTTTGCCCGGACGCACTTCCTTGCGTGCGAAGGTGTAGCTGGTGGGTCCTAGTAGTCAGGGGGGAAACGTTTTTTTCGTGAAATACGGTGGCCCGTCCGGTGGGTCCCTGCTGTCAGGTGGAGGAATCATTATTTTCCGCGTAATAAGGAGGCACTTCCTTGCTGCCGTCATGGACCCAACTTTCAGTGTAATGCCCCAAGACCGGAGCTTCAGATGCCTTCCACGGTTTCCGGGTTTCGTCGTGTGATTTGTTTGGTTTATCGTTTTCATCTTCGCATCATTTGCATTGCATCATGTCATTTCTTTTCTTAACTCAACTAAATAAATTGCATGGATCTTCGGTCCATTTAAATCGAGGGATATTCACTATGGTGATTACTCTTTAAAACTTATTCACCCAATATTTTAGGGAGCTATATAAATTATATTCCAATAATTTGGAATCACCCATAACACACGTGCAGATAATCCCATGCCTTTCTGCTTCGAGTTGATCTCCAAACCTTGCCAAAAATTCTTTCTTCTTTTTTTGAGGCTCCTCCAAAAGTCTCAACATTTTTGGACCTTCCCAAACCTCACTTCCTATTCAAATCATTTGAATTAATTTCAAATGAGTTTGAATTCAACTTCAACCATGTGCGCACTTCTATATTGCGGGATCAAGCTCATTTTTGCAAGTCCGGGGAAATTATCCCTATGCGCAAAATCCTTCCCTAACCCTCTCCTTCTTTTCCCTCTCTTGATTTTATTTTCTACCAAAGAATATAACTCGATCCCCAGCGCCGCCTCCTCTCGATCCCCACTCCTCTTCTCTTCCACCTCGACTCAGAAGAGGAGCCCCGCGCCCGTTTCCCCAGCGCCGCCGGCGACAACCAAGCCTCCCCTCCCGGCACACCTCTTCTCCTTCCTCCACCTAGTACCTGTGGAACCACACGCCCCTGGCATCCCCACGCTCGTCGCCTCCCCTTTGCTCAAGCCCTGCATCCCTGCCGAGGCGAGCACCGAGTTCCATCGCAAGCCGCCACCTAGACCAGGCCGGAGCCCGTCGGCCTCCTTGCCGCCGTCGCGCCCACAGGGCCACCAGCATGACCTGCGCCTCCTCCATGGCCTCTCTCCTTGCTGCCATGGACGCGAGGGTCGACCTCGCCGCCCCGCCGCGTCGCCAAGGCCACCGGGCACTGCAGCCTACCGTCCTACCCCACTGCTTCGTCATCTACAGCCACCTCGTCGTGGCCTCTCTGAGCTCTGCCCACATCAACCCCTCAGGCCTCCATCGATCTGTTGGAAATATGCCCTAGAGGCAATAATAAATTGATTATTATTATATTTCCTTGTTCATGATAATCGTTTATTATCCATGCTAGAATTGTATTGATAGGAAACTCAGATACATGTGTGGATACATAGACAACACCATGTCCCTAGTAAGCCTCTAGTTGACTAGCTCGTTGATCAATAGATGGTTACGGTTTCCTGACCATGGACATTGGATGTCGTTGATAACGGGGATCACATCATTAGGAGAATGATGTGATGGACAAGACCCAATCCTAAGCATAGCATTAGATCGTGTAGTTCGTATGCTAAAGCTTTTCTAATGTCAAGTATGATTTCCTTAGGCCATGAGATTGTGCAACTCCCGGATACCGTAGGAATGCTTTGGGTGTGCCAAACTTCACAACGTAACTGGGTGGCTATAAAGGTACACTACAGGTATCTCCGAAAGTGTCTGTTGGGTTGGCACGAATCGAGACTGGGATTTGTCACTCCGTGTAACGAAGAGGTATCTCTGGGCCCACTCGGTAGGACATCATCATAATGTGCACAATGTGACCAAGGAGTTGATCACGGGATGATGTGTTACGGAACGAGTAAAAGAGACTTGCCGGTAACGAGATTGAACAAGGTATCGGGATACCGACGATCGAATCTCGGGCAAGTATCGTACCGATAGACAAAGGGAATTGTATACGGGATTGATTAAGTCTTTGACATCGTGGTTCATCCGATGAGATCATCGTGGAACATGTGGGAGCCAACATGGGTATCCAGATCCCGCTGTTGGTTATTGACCGGAGAATGTCTCGGTCATGTCTGCATGCTTCTCGAACCCGTAGGGTCTACACACTTAAGGTTCGGTGACGCTAGGGTTATAGAGATATTAGTATGCGGTAACCTGAAAGTTGTTCGGAGTCCGGATGAGATCCCGGACGTCACGAGGAGTTCCGGAATGGTCCAGAGGTAAAGAATTATATATAGGAAGTGCTATTTCGGCCATCGGGACAAGTTTCGGGGTCACCGGTATTGTACCGGGACCACCGGAAGGGTCCCGGGTCCACCGGGTGGGGCCACCTGCCCCGGGGGCCACATGGGCTGTAGGGGGTGCGCCTTGGCCTACATGGGCCAAGGGCACCAGCCCCAAGAGGCCCATGCGCCAAGAGATAAGAAGAAGGAAGAGTCCTAAAGGGGGAAGGCACCTCCTAGGTGCCTTGGGGAGGAGGGATTCCTCCCTGGCCGCACCCTTCCTTGGAGGAAGGGCCAAGGCTGAGCCCCCCCTCTCGCCCTTGCCCCTATATATATGTGGGGGGTGGGAGGGCAGCCATACCAATGTTCTGGTGCAGCCCTCCCCTTCTCCCAAGTACTTCTCCTCTCCCGTGGTGCTTAGCGAAGCCCTGCAGGATTGCCACGCTCCTCCACCACCACCACACCGTTGTGCTGCTGCTGGATGGAGTCTTCCTCAACCTCTCCCTCTCTCCTTGCTGGATTCAAGGCGTGGGAGACATCGTCGGGCTGTACGTGTGTTGAACGCGGAGGTGCCGTCCGTTCGGCACTAGGATCTCCGGTGATTTGGATCACGACGAGTACGACTCCATCAACCCTGCTCTCTTGAACGCTTCCGCTTAGCGATCTACAAGGGTATGTAGATGCACTCTCCTTCCCCTCGTTGCTGGTCTCTCCATAGATAGATCTTGGTTGACACGTAGGAAAATTTTGAATTTCTGCTACGTTCCCACAAACAATTATATGATGTTCTGCTACGTTACCGAACATGATCATGTTTTGCTTGTGAAGCGCCAAGGTTGCCTCCGCTGACCGGTCCGCCTCAGCGCCTCCTCCCACTCGCGCCTCCTCCTGCCTCGTCCTCATTCCCGTGCTACTGGTCGCCGGAAACCAGTAGGAGAAGCCCCGCCTCCGCTCGAGGACCCATGCCATTCACTACTGCCTGCTCCGTTTTCCCTATGCACCTCCCGGTCATTTGCTGCACAGCCAAGTTGTCATCGGTGGCCTTGTCAATCACCACCCAGGCTGCTATCTTGAACAGCTCCTCCACGGCTTCTAGTATGTACGTGGAGTTCCATCAGTTGCTAGAGCACCACGGATCCGCAAGTAGCTCTACGCACGAATACGCGAAGACCTGGACCGGCTAGTACCACGACGTCCGTCGATCGTCAAGTACCATTTGGATGCGCCAAGTTCCATGACGCTGTATAAGTTTCTTCCTGAACATGTACGACTACAACGTGAACGAGTTCCATGACGGCCCAAGTACCGCGAGAACGTTTGTGCCCCTACCGTTGTCGCGAATCCGACAAGACCAAGTGTACGACTACGCCCGCGATGCAACAAGTTCCTCTTCGAAACAACCAAGTACCACTACGTCAACCCTCGAAGACCCGTGTAACGCAAACGTCAAGTTCAACTACCGTCGCGTGAACCGCTACTTCCCACGACAACCCGTGAACAACTACTTCCCCTTCGACACGTGTACCCCTACCGCCAAACTCGATCCGTTCCGTTAATGCACGCTTCGAAGGTATAACCCCGAGACGACCGTCCGTGAACAAATGCTTGTGTTGTATGAGATGCATGTTTGGATGTTGTATCCTCCCGCGAACGCTACTTGTTTTCCCCGCTTGGCACCGTCGTCGACATGTGGGAACCCGGTTACCGGGATCACCCCACCTTCTATCGCATGTCACGCTTCCATCACTTTTCCTTTTGTACCGGTATCTCCGTGAGCTACCGAAACCGATATGGTGCCGTGACATCATTTTCGGATTCGTCGCCGTGGCACCCTTTCTTTCCACCACGGTGACAAATGCTTCATGATGTTCTTATCAACATTTTCATAAAAATCGCATAAACTTGTCCATGTCATCCGCATCATGATAACAACAATTTAAAATGTTTAAATTGTTGTTGCAATAAATTACTAAGGCAGATGGGGATTTACCGGATTTGTTGTTTGTTATATTCAGCCCCATTAAAATTGTTAGATGGTATAGTTTTTGTTATGCTTCACCTCTTTCCATGTTAATCAACATTTAATATAGTTGAGTACCTAAACGAGAGAGAACTAAATAATTGACGTGGTGTTCCGTCAATATGCAACCCGTTGCATATTGAGCTCCACTTAATTTGTAGTATTGTTTGTTGCACTTTGCCATGCCATGTATCATTAAACCGGACATGCATCATAGTTGATTGTGCATCATACCATGTTTATGTGGTGGTTGTTTACTATGTTGTTTGCTTCTTTCCGGTGTTGCTTCTTCGGGTTAGTTCCGATAACGTCGCGTTTGTGAGAATCCATTCGACTTCGTCCATTTGTCTTCTTCATGGACTCGTTCTTCTTCCTTGCGAGATCTCAGGCAAGATGACCATACCCTCAAAATCACTTCTATCTTTGCTTGCTATTTGCTCGCTCTTTTGCTATGCCTATGCTGCGATACCTACCACTTGCTTATCATGCCTCCCATATTGTTGAACCAAGCCTCTAACCCACCTTGTCCTTGCAAACCGTTGTTTGGCTATGTTACCGCTTTGCTCAGCCCCTCTTATAGCGTTGTTAGTCGCCGGTGAAGATTGGAGCTTGTTCCTTGATGGAACATGGATATTTTGTTGTGATATCACAATATCTCTTATTTAATTAATGCATCTATATACTTGGTAAAGGGTGGAAGGCTCGTCCTTATGCCTGGTGTTTTGTTCCACTCTTGCCGCCCTAGTTTTCGTCATATCGGTGTTATGTTCCCGGATTTTGCGTTCCTTACGCGGTGGGGTTATAATGGGAACCCCTTGACAGTTCGCCTTAAATAAAACTCCTCCAGCAATGCCCAACATTGGTTTTACCATTTGCCACCTAGACTTTTTTCCTTGAGTCGCGCAGCCCTGAAGGGTCATCTTTTTTAAACCCCCCCGGCCAGTGCTTGTCTAAGTGTTGGTCCAAACTAGAGCCCCTTGCAACGCCACCTAGGGGAAACTCGAGGGCTGGTTTTAGTTGTACGGTTTGCTTATCCAGTGTTGCCCTGAGAACGAGATATGTGCAGCTCCTATCGGGACGTCGGCGCATCGGGTTGTCTTGCTGGACTTGTTTTACCATTGTCGAGGATGTCTTGTAACCGGGATTCCGAGCCTGATCGGGTCTTCCCGCTAGAAGGAATATCCTTCGTTGACCGTGAGAGCTTGTGATGGGCTAAGTTGGGACACCCCTGCAGGGATTTGAACTTTCGAAAGCCGTGCCCGCGGTTATGGGCAGATGGGAATTTGTTAATGTCCGGTTGTAGAAAACCTGAAGTTGACCTTAACTAAAATACATCAACCGCGTGTGTTACCGTGATGGTCTCTTCTCGGCGGAGTCCGGGAAGTGAACACGGTGTTGGATTATGCTTGACGTAGGTTGTTCTAGGATCACTTCTTGATCATAGTTCTCCATTCGTGCTTTGCCTTCTCTTCTCGCTCTCTTTTGCGAACAGGTTAGCCACCATATATGCCTAGTCGCTTGCTGCAGCTCCACATATTACCTTGCCTTACCTATAAGCTTAAATAGTCTTGATCGCGAGGGTGCGAGATTGCTGAGTCCCCGTGACTCACAGTTTACTTCCAAACCAGATGCAGGGACCGATGATACCGCTCCAGACGATGCACTTGAGCTTAAGTGGGAGTTCGATGAAGACTCTCGTCGTTACTATGTGTCTTTCCCAGATGATCAGTAGAGGTGCCCAGTTGGGGCGATCGGGGACTTTGTCGCATGTGGGGGTTGATCTTTATTTTGGTACCATAGTCGGACCATGAGTGTATTGGATGATTGTAATGTTATTCATCTATTTGTGTGACGTGGCGAGTGTAAGCCAACTATGTACCCTTTTCCCCCTTTATCTATTTACATGGGTTGTTGTGAAGATTACCTTACTTGCGACATTGCTTTCAATGCGGTTATGCCTCTAAGTCGTGCTTCGACACGTAGGAGATATAGCCG
>NC_053024.1:217451536-217503130 GCF_003073215.2 Triticum urartu | reverse complement strand
ATATACTCGCCGCGCCGCTGAGACTGTACTGCATCTGCATTACACACCAAGTTGCTAACACTACACAGGTGTAGCAGCAGCAGCAAGGTAGCTAGCTAGCTGGTGAGATGGAGGGGGAGTCGAAGCCGGCGGCGATGGGGGTGCAGGCGGCGCCCAAGGGCAAGTTCAGGATGCCGGTGGACTCGGACAACAAGGCCACCGAGTTCTGGCTCTTCTCGTTCGCGAGGCCGCACATGAGCGCCTTCCACCTCTCGTGGTTCTCCTTCTTCTGCTGCTTCGTCTCCACCTTCGCGGCGCCGCCGCTCCTGCCGCTCATCCGGGACAACCTTGGCCTCACGGGCAAGGACATCGGCAACGCCGGGATCGCGTCCGTGTCCGGCGCCGTGTTCGCGCGTCTCGCCATGGGCACGGCCTGCGACCTGGTCGGGCCCCGCCTGGCGTCCGCGGCCATCATACTGCTCACCACCCCCGCGGTGTACTGCTCGGCCATCATCGACTCCGCGTCGTCCTTCCTGCTCGTGCGCTTCTTCACGGGCTTCTCGCTCGCCTCCTTCGTGTCCACGCAGTTCTGGATGAGCTCCATGTTCTCGTCGCCCAAGGTGGGGCTGGCCAACGGCGTCGCGGGAGGCTGGGGCAACCTCGGCGGGGGCGCCGTGCAGTTCATCATGCCGCTCGTGTACGAGATCGTCCGCAAGATCGGCAGCACGGACTTCGTCGCGTGGCGCATCGCCTTCTTCATCCCGGGCATCATGCAGACGTTCTCGGCCATCGCCGTGCTGGCGTTCGGGCAGGACATGCCGGACGGCAACTACCGTAAGCTGCACAAGAGCGGGGAGATGCACAAGGACAGCTTCGGCAACGTGCTGCGCCACGCGGTCACCAACTACCGCGCCTGGATCCTGGCGCTCACCTACGGCTACTGCTTCGGCGTCGAGCTCGCCGTCGACAACATCGTGGCGCAGTACTTCTACGACCGCTTCGACGTGAACCTCCACACGGCCGGGCTCATCGCCGCCAGCTTCGGGATGGCCAACATCATCTCCCGCCCCGGCGGCGGGCTCATGTCCGACTGGCTGTCCGACCGGTTCGGCATGCGCGGCAGGCTGTGGGGGCTGTGGGTCGTGCAGACCATCGGCGGCGTCCTCTGCGTGGTGCTCGGCGTCGTCGACTACTCGTTCGGCGCGTCGGTGGCCGTCATGATACTCTTCTCCTTCTTCGTGCAGGCCGCGTGCGGGCTCACGTTCGGCATCGTGCCGTTCGTGTCGCGGCGGTCGCTGGGGCTCATCTCCGGGATGACCGGCGGGGGCGGCAACGTGGGGGCCGTGCTGACGCAGGTCATCTTCTTCCGCGGCACCAAGTACAAGACGGAGACGGGGATCATGTACATGGGGCTGATGATCCTGGCGTGCACGCTGCCCATCACGCTCATCTACTTCCCGCAGTGGGGCGGCATGTTCGCCGGGCCGCGGAAGGGGGCGACGGCGGAGGAGTACTACAGCCAGGAGTGGACCGAGGAGGAGCGGGCCAAGGGGTACAGCGCCGCGACCGAGCGTTTCGCGGAGAACAGCGTGCGTGAGGGCGGGCGGAGGGCGGCGTCGGGCAGCCAGTCAAGGCACACCGTCCCCGTCGACGGGTCGCCGGCAGACGTGTGAAGTCTCAACGGTGCACGTACTACGTGCTCCACGTGTACAACGGGTGATACGATCGCGTCGCACGGCCGCCCGTGTGTTTTGGGCGTGTTCCGTGCACGTACGTACGTGCTACGAACGCACGCACGCACGCCGGCTTTGTGCTGCTTCTAGTACGTACATTTGGGGTTTGGTTTGCTCGCCTATTTGTGATAATCCGCATGTTGCTGTTTTATGGTCCCTTGTGAAATACAGTTTTTTTTTCAATTTTTGTGAGAGACGTGAAATATCGATGTTGTTGGAGTCAAACGGCAGCGTCACTGTCCTCTTCTTTCTACGGCAGTCAGCAGGCACCATGTTCACAGTTCACACAGCATCCAGCAGGGATCCAGGTTCTCGTGTCACGTCTACAACAGAGATCTATCTTACTTGATAGCAATGCTACGCAAAAGTTACGGACTTAAGCTTATTAGAGCATCTCAGTCGATTCCTCATAATTCCTTTTATCCTCCGTTCTTTAATTTTCTATTTAGTTAAGGACCCTCTTATCTGGCTGACGTTCGCCAGGGAGGGTGGCATATGCGAACGACTTCATGGCAGGAAGTGGCGAGGCGTGGCATTTTCTTCCTGAAAAGCCAGTTTTCGTTTAAAAATTGTCATCGTTTGATCTTTCCTCACAACTAAACTGTCATCAAATGACGTTCGCTTGCGACCCTCCCCCCCCCCCTCCCAGCTGATGTTCGCCGGAGAGGGTGGCATATACGAACGACTTCGTGGCAGGAAATGGCGAGGGGTGCCATTTTCTTCTCAAGAAGGCAGCTTTCATTTAAAAATTGTCGTCGTTTGATCTTTGCTCACAACTAAACTGTCATCAAATGACGTTCGCTTGCCCCCCCCCCCTCCTCTCCCAGCCGGGTAATATTACCAAAAATTAAACCTTTTTATCTAACGATACCCAAAACTTATTTCCCAAAATGATTTTTTGTCAACTCATGGAAATATTTGCATACAAAAATCCTTTAAACATATATTTTTGTAAGATATTAATTCCAAACTTGAGAATTGAAGTACACACGATTCAAATACATATCAAATTTAATCATTCCATCTCAAACATGACATACAATCCAATTGACTATAAATATGATAAAAGCATAAGGATCAAGTATTATGAAGTTGCCAGCGATGCCCAACAAGATCTTATTGAAGTTGGTTATTAGTTTCTTGGTTGTCGATCCTTTAGTGTGCTTGGAGGAATGCTTGGATCATGTTTGGGTGACGTTCCAGCACCACCATGACACCATTATAGTGAAATTGCAAGTCCTTTGGGTCCTCTCTCATCCTCAGTGATCATGTCGTGCAAGATAACACATGTTGTCATGATCTGCCAAGGTCCGAGGCTTCCAATACTTAGCTGGTGCATGGATAATCACAAAGCATTTTTGAAGCACACCAAAAGCTATCTCAACATTCTTTCTAGCAGATTCTCGGCACACTGCAAAATGAGATCTCTTGTTGTGTCAAGGATGTTGGATTGTCTTCATAAATATGCCCCGTGAAGGATAGATACCACCGAGAAGGTACTATCCAATGTTGTACTCATGGCAATTGACAGCATAATTACAAGGTGGAGAGCCACCGGTAACAAGCCTTGCAAAAAGAGTAAATCACTCGAGAACATTTGAGGTCATTGTGAGAGTCAGGCATCCCAAAGTATGAGTGCCAAATTCACAGATCATGTGATGCTACTGCGTCAAGAATGATGTTTCAATCATGACAATGCCTTTGTACTCATATTGCCATGCTACCGGACAATTATTTCATGTCCAATGTATGAAGTCAATGGATCCAAACATCATTGGATGACCTTTTTATTCACTTTCTACCATAGGCATCTCGGTATTTTCATTAGTGGGAGCGCCCTAGTACTCCATTCCATAGATCTTGATCGCAGCTTTGTTGAATCGTCTCACACACTCGAGGATGAGGTCTTCGTCAATGCGAACATAGTCATCGATGGCATTGGACGAACATCCATAAAGCAAGGACTTGCACGACTATTGTGATCTTCTATGATGGACTTGCACTTGATTCTCCTACGGCATGCATCCAATGATATGTATAGTAATACATATCACCAAACAAATGCTCACTAAACGGTAGTGTTTGGTCGGCCAATTAGCAAAGGACGCGAACAAGGTCTCGACTAGTTTTAGGAAGCTTCTCGAAGCTTCCACCCGGTTTTGGGAAGGTTTCAGAAGGTCTTTTTTCTTTTCCTTCTTTTCACTGCTTTTTTATTTTTTTCCTATTATTTTTCTCTTTTTCCTTTCCAAATTCACAAACATTTATAAAATTCATGATTTCTCTTTGAAAACCGTGAATGCTTTTTGAATTTACAAACTTTTTTTTCAAATTCATGAACATATTTTGAAAGTAGTAAACAACACGAACATTTTAAAAATTCGTGAACTTTTTCCAAAATCACAAACATTTTGTAATTTAAGATGTTTTTAGATTCATGTACATTTTTTCAATTTTCTATTTTTTTAAAAATTCATTAAAATAATATACTCAGCCAAAATTTGAAAAACAAAGTGAGAAAACAAACTATTTTTAACTAATGAATTTAAAATGCAAGTGTTTTTTTTCAATAACGAGTAATGCCTTTTTTAGCAAAAATACTTTATTAACCATTGGTAATCATTTGTACATAACCCGAAGGCTGCAAAAGCCAAACATGACAACTTGAAACAAGTTGCAATGAATTGCTAGCATTATTATGGGCATCTCCATTGCATCATCTACCGTCATGCTTAAAAATTATACTATCTTCGTATGGAATTAGTTGTCGCTGAAATGGATGTATCTAAACGTATTTTAGTGTTGAATACATCCTTTTGAGCGACAAGTAATTTCGGACGGAGGGAATACCTTCCATGGCATTCTGCATCTATATAACTTCTCTAATGATCATCGCATTTACCCCAAACGCCCAGTCCTGGATGCTACAAATAACACCAGAATAGCAAGAAGCAATAGACTGCGAGCTTAATCCTTGACCGTGAGCGAGGCATAAAGCTTTCCTATATGCAATTGCTTCAACAGACCAGCGATCCATGACTCTGTCAAGTGTCAATAACCAGAACGAAGGCCCCCAAGAAAGCTCATTTTTTTAGTGAAAAATTGCCGCCGGCCGCCCCACTGAAAGCTCTTCCTTTGCTCCACTGAAATCGCCCCATCAACACTCCCTTTTACATCGTGCTTTTAGGCCAAAATACGCTCTATTTTATTGATCGTCAATAACACCGCTCATGGAAATACAATGGGCTGGCCGGCCGTGTTTTCCCCGTGAAATTGCAGCCCAGTTGTACATACTAGGCCCGTCCGTACACATGCCTGTTCTTTACAAAAAAAAAAACTACTACATTCTTCTCAGAAAAAAGAAAAAAAAGTGACATCTGGGCCCCGACGCCACAGTTCTCGTGCGGCAGTCTGACGACCACCACCACACCAAACAAACCTCACCGGGCCAAGCGGCCGGGGCGCCCGTCCGTCCGTCCCACCGTCCTCTTCCCCTTGCTGCTGCCAGATAGCGCAACGGACCATGGCCGCCGTGGCAGGCCCCACCGTCCTCCGGCTCCGCCCCAGGGCCGCCTCCCTGTCCGCGCCGGCCATCTCCGCCCCTCCTCGCTGCCGCCTCAGCTCCGTAGCCTGCTCCTATCCCAAGGCAATCCCCTCCTCCTCGTGCTCAAACGCCTAGAGCATTTTTCCTCTACCTGTATGACCTCCTCTTTCGTGCTTGGTTAGCGATTAGGTGAGTTTTAATTAGTTGCTGGTGGAAGTCTTAATCGCCCGTATGGATAATTCGAAAAGGATGATTTTATTCCCTCTATTGGGTGCGATGTCAACGTGCCAATGAGTTTCAGTCATTTTTTGCTAGACTTTTTTACTGAAATACGGGTACCTCTTAAATTTTCACTGTTACATACTTACATGTACCTACTCTATGCTCCATATACTTCTGCGATCCTGGATGCTATGAACATGAAAATTGCAGTGAATTGTCTGGTTTAGCAGTACCAGCGTAATGACACGGGGTTATCTCTCAGCTTGCAGGATCATTTGCAGTTCAGAGGGTAAATGGAAGTAGGATGCAGTACTTGGGCACTCCAAAAGGTAATTTCCCTTACTTTCTGAAAAGATCTTTATTGAATACACATAGCCCTTTACGTTGATTTTACCACGTGTTAACAGAACAAGTTCTAAGGAGCTCCAGCAACCATGATGGACATAGTAAGCGAATTGTTTCCTGCACTGCTAGCGACAAACAGGAGCCAATTGCTTCGCTTACCTCGGACACACCGGTCTTAGAAGATACCAATAGTAATACTGCAGATTCCTCTGCATCTTTGGGCTCCGATTTTACTGAGAGGAGTGCTGGAAAACCGGGATTCATCTCATTTCATGGCGGCAGCTCTCAAACGTTAAGTGTGGAGGGTGTGCCACATCCTGGCAAGGAAGCATCTAGATTAGTATGGTTTGTTGGTCCAACTATTCTTGTGGCATTCTTGGTTCTTCCATCGCTTTACCTGCGCAGAGTACTCTCAGCCGTGTTTGAGGATTCCCTGTTGACAGGTATCCTTTCTGTGATAATTCAGAAATTTGTTCGTTTCATCCTCAACAACTCTGATAGTGTCTTTTATCTCATTCCTTTACCTCCCAGTCCCACCTTTTATTAGCTGAGGGAAATCAGTTATGTTGGTTACCATTTAACACAATCATATATCTGTTCCTGTTAGTAGCATTTATTCCATTAAAAGGCATGTAAGTAATTGGTGATTGAAAATAGGTAATTTCATTGCTTTACATCTGATCATCCCCCGAACACATTGTAACAATTTTCTAACCCTTAAATGAACACTGATGCACATAATTCGTTCTTGGAATATATTTACACATCTACTCCAAAGACACTACATGTACCATTCCTCATTGGGATGAAAACTAGCCATAGCTGCATTACTGATAGAGTTTTATTGTTCTATGCAGATTTCCTTATACTATTCTTCACTGAGGCTCTGTTTTACGGAGGAGTCGGGATTTTTGTCCTGTTAATTGATAAAGTCTGGAGACCTTTGCAGCAGGTAGCACCTAAGAGCTACATCTGGTCAAAAGCTAGGTTTTTCCGAATTTCTTCAGTAACAACGATGGTTCTAAGCCTGATAATACCGCTTCTGACAATGGGCATGGTTTGGCCCTGGACTGGTCCAGCAGCTTCAGCTACTCTTGCACCTTATCTGGTAGGTCTTGTTGTACAATTCGTATTCGAGCAGTATGCACGGCATCGGAAATCACCTTCTTGGCCAGTTATCCCTATTATCTTTAAGGTAATGTGGTTCTTACTTTATCCTGGTGTTATTTGGATCCTGAAGTTACCCTTTTGGGTTATAATCAAGTGTGATCGGGTGGAAATCTTTATGTCATTGTTAAGATGGTAGTCATTCGTGGTGAACTCATGTTTCGGAGTTTTTTGTTTATCAGTCCAGTTTGTATTTTGCAATTGCTTAATTATAATGTGGAGCCATTTGCAGAATCTAAGTTGTTGTTATACATACATGGTAGGCCCATTTATAGGTCGTGGAACTACTCCCCAGCAATATGGAAAATAATCTTTAATCCTTAACAAATACTCTCTCCGTTCACAAATATAAGATGTTTTGGATATTTCAATATGGACTACATGCAGACTGAAATGAGTGAACAAACACACTAAAACATGTCTATATACTCCCTCTGTTCCATAATATAGTGCATATAGATTTTTTGAAAAGTCAAACTTTGCAAATTTCAATCAAGTTTAGAGAAAACTATTTATATGTACAATACCAAATATATAAAACATGAAACTACATCTTATGATGAATCTAATGATATATGTTTGACATTCTAGATGTAAATATTTTTCTCCACAAACTTGGTCAAAGTTTGTGAGGTTTGACTTTTCAAAACATATATACGCACTACATTATGGAACGGAGGGAGTACATCCAATTCGACAAAAAGTTAGAACATCTTTATTTGTCAACAGAGGGAGTAGCAATTTACCCCTGCTTTCCTATCAATATGATTCGTATCCACTTGTGGTTGGGTATCCTTATTCACTTCGATGCGGGCCAACTGCTTTGTGCATAGCGTGCACATATCATCGCTGGTCCTCGACTGGCAGCTCATCCTCGAGCTGAAGTGGCGCCATGTCTGCAACCCTTTGTAGCCCCATGTTGTGGAGATGTTGGGAAAGCTTGCACAAACATGAGAAATGAAGCTCTGATACTAGATTTTATGGGACAACTTGACTAACAATTCTGACAAATATGAAAACAATCTGGCTTATTGATTGTTTTTCTTTAACTGATAACCATATGAAAGGCATGACCGTATAATCTGTTAATCACAAAAGGTACAAGGAGGGTATATACGAAAAGAACTTGTGATATACGAAGGAGAGGGGGAAACAGGAGATATAAAAGGGACTGTATAAGGTTTATTGATTGCTTGGTTACAATGGACATGATGGTAGTCTTTCCTATATGCGGACCTCCTCCCAAGCAATATTTAAGATGAAAGAGATGAAATCCCTAACAAATACTCCCTCTGTCCCATAATATAAGAGAGAGAAGTGCATATTTCAACCCTCAACTTTTGCCCTAGTCTAATTTACAACCCCGAACTTCAATACCATCTAAATTACAACCCTGAACTCTCAAAACTGGCCAAGATTCAACCCTCCCCTCTCTGTTGACCGGTTTTGACCAGTCAACAGGTCCAGTCAGCATGCCACATCAGCAAAAAATGCAAAATTTCCAAGGAAACAACCTGTAAAATCGAAGAAAATCCAGGAAAAGAAATAAGAAATTCAATTTCCGAAAAACACGGAAAATAAAAAAAACGAATTTCCAGAAAAAACCCAAAAACTCAAATTCCAGAAAAAAATCATTTTTTATTTTCCCTAGCTTTTTCGCGAACAATTTTTTCGGAATTTTGCCTTTTTATATTTTTTCCCTGATCTTATAGATTTTTATTTACTTTTTCTTGAAATTTTGAAAAAAAAATCTGACATGGCATGCTGATTGGACCCGTTGACTAGTCAAAACTGGTCACCCCAGGTCAAAACCGGTCAACAGGGAGGGGAGGGTTGAATCCTGACCGGTTTTGAGACTTGGGGGTTGTAATTTAGACGGTATTAAAGTTCAGGGTTGTAAATTAGACTAGGGCAAGAGTTCAGGGTTGAAATATGCACTTCTCTCAATATAAGAGCGTTTTTGACACTACACTAGTGTAAAAAACGCTCTTATATTATGGGACAGAGGGAGTAGCAATCAATTAATCATTACTTTCCTAACAGTATGATCCTTATCCATATGTGGTTGGATATTCTTGGATGCAAGGGCTGGCTGCCTTGTGCATAGCATGCAAATAATAAAGTAGCAACTGAGTTTGGGAACATTGAAGTTCAGAAGGGGGGGGGGTCTAACTTTCCATCCTTCAGAAATGATAACTTTGTATCAATGAGGCAAATGTCCTGATATTTCCGTAAACAATATGCTGACAACCCAATATATTACATGGTTCATGTTTAATTTTGATCTGGTTGAGGATTTTAGGCACACGTCACACAACACATCATTTGTAATACAAGCTAAAAAAACACATCATTGATAATACACAGCCTAGTTTCCTTGTAGTGATCACTAGGCACACGTCAGTATTTGGTTCTAGGCTGTTAGCAACCTGTTCCCTCATGTGATAACTGTTTGTTTCATTTCATTGGTAAGTATAGTATAGCTTAGTAATGCCTGGCTGTCTGTGCCTGTTATTAAAGGATTGCCTACTTACACCATACACTATAGCTGCCTACTTTCCTGACTATGACTACTGCTGTTGTGCCATTTACTTTGCTCATGTTCATTCCAGCAAATCATGTGACTACATCTTAGCTGACGTTCTTCTTGAGTGAAATATTTTGGTAGTTCTTAGCATGTCTCATTTCCCCTTCCTTCCAGGTCTACAGGCTTCACCAACTGAACAGGGCAGCTCAACTGGTGACAGCACTCACCTTTTCTGTTAGAGGAACTGAGGCAACAAATCAAACTTTGTCTATCATGAACTCCTTAGGGGCACTACTGACTGTTCTTCAAATTCTTGGCGTTATCTGTGTATGGTCACTCTCGAGCTTTCTGATGAGGTTTCTTCCCTCTTCAGACATTCCAGATCCTTGACTCATAGGCTCATAGCACAGCAATTAAAGTAGTCAATGAATATAGCCTCCTCACTGTAAATTGATCTACCTGGAGCCAGTTTATACATCTGCAGAGGTTATCTTTAGTTTAGGGGTTAAACTGCTTCAGCTGATGAACTGCAGAGAAATTGTCTGATTTGTCGGTCTGGAATTGAATAAACTGAAAAAAAAAAAGAGCTGATCTGTTGGCTCTTTAGGATGTTCGATGCATGGGGTGTGTATGTGCTTTTCTTGTGGACCGAATACTGGGTAAGTGGGTATCACAAGATCAACTAATTTTGTCTGAAGTTATCCGTAGATTTTAGTTTTATACAATTCTCAACAGTCACCACTCCAATTGGAGTGTTTACACTGTGAAGTACAAAATGAATATGTTTGTTTATGGGTAATGTCAGCGAACGTTTGCTGGGAGAGCATGGCAAAACGAATGTTTTTCATGGCAATTATATTGTGCAGAGCATGACAATTTCTTCAAGTGAGCACGACTTTTACAACAAATCCTTGATTTGCTAGAAATTGCTGTGTTTCCGAAGAAATTGCTACCCTCCCACAACGTTATTCGCATAAAAAAAGTTCGCAAATGTCATGTCTAGCGGTGAACGTTTGCTAGCTATTGCAGTCCTTGTTTTCTCATCATCGGTAAGCCAACACAATGGAGTGTTTATGCTAATATTTGCAAGTTATCAAAGGAGCAAATCCAGATATCAATGTCTATAACTTTGTCTTCTGACGTCCTTTTTCCCTTCTTTTTCCACCCATTCAGCTCCTACTTAAAAGTTAGGTAAAGTTCCATCTTTATTTCTTTCTTTCATAATCCCTTCCCACCCCACCTTCTATGTTTCCAGTTATGCCCCACCCCCCCCCCCCCCCCCCACTGATGACCCACACCTTGCTTACAAAAAAAAGTTTTCTTTGATAAGTTAACAAATATTAATTTATTGACAACCAAAGTTCATTTTTTGTAAGTAATCACATCAACAATAATACAATTGCAGGCAAATCATCGTGCTTGCGTATAAAACATACGCGCATACAGTTATGTAGCTGTAAGCTGATGAACTTAGCTATACAACCCCGAGTTAGATGCATCGACGAGATTTCCCATTCTCCACGGAACTGAAAATGGAAATTGGCCGGCGTAATCCAGACGGGCGACACATCAGGCGATCATGATCCAAGTTTTTTTGGTCCTTCCCGTCCGATCTTTCTCTCCTCGCCGTTACCAAAAGTTGTCGTCGGGCAAAGCCTGAACAACCCATGGTGGCGGCACGGTAAGGACGACTATGGTCGGCCGCCCCGGTAGCCGAAATCCACTATATGAAAAATACGATTTGTTTTATACATGGGCTGGTACATGTGGGGATTTGCACGTCAAACACAAGCCTGGTAGCAGCCCATATCTCCAATCTAGTGAGTCCGGCCACACCCGCAATCCCAGGCAGTCCCAGGAAATCCCCAAATACACCTAAAAAAAGGAAATCCTCAAATCGAGCCAGGTAGCCAGCGTCTAGAGAGACTAAGAGCATCTATAACTAGGCGTTTTAAACCCGTCTCATAGCCCGTCCACTCCACTTCCAATCCCCTCCCTCTGATCCGATGGCCAGCGATGGAACCAGCGGCGGATCCGGTTCAAAATCCGACGGGTCGAACATCAACGTGGAGGAGATGGCCCTCTGCATGTTAGTAGTTCTCTATAACGTTCATGTCAGATTTTGTGATTTTTGGTGGTTACATTACTTAGTTGTTGAGAATCTTGAACTGTTCTAAATCATTGGTTATGTTAATTTTTGATTGCATCTAGCTTCATATTTGAATTTTATAAGATTTGATTCAGCGCACTTGCATTTCTTAATAAAAAAATTTGTATCTCAAATGTTTCACCCTGGCTAAGTTTAATTCCTGGATCCGTCACTGGCGGCACGGCCCTGAATGGTTCCACACGGTCATCCTCGGCAGTGACTCAAAGAGAACAATAGTAGTGACAAGAATAGGAACGGCATGGCGACGATCCCGGAGCAGCTGAGCGACACGTTGCGCTCAACATCGATCTTACGAATCGCGCAACGGCGACAAGAAGCGCAGCGGCATGGTGACGATCTGGGATCACCGGCCGCGACGCGTTGCATTCAGTTGTGATCATACGAATCACACGGCAGCAACCACATGACACCTGATGATGTATGCGCATGGCTTAGCTCTGGCTAAGTGTGCCCCAGAGGCAGTATGCAGCAGAGGCTCACCGATGACCACCAGATACAGGCGACGCGGCAGTCCGCGCAACTAAAGAAAAAGAAAATGGAAGGATTCTTCTTAATACATAATAAATAGTTATAAAAAAATACATAATAAATAAAGACACCTTAGAATGAGCGTTCCCAAGGGCGATTACACTTTGAATTTGATAAATGTTCTAAAAATAATTTGAGGGTTCTTTTTTATTTCGGATTGGAGTAGTATAATTGCTAAAAAATTAAGTATTTCATTGTGCAATTCTAAAATAAAGTAAGTCCATTTTCCTATTCTTTTTTATATAGTTCTTGATACAATCCCTTACTTTTTACCTTCTTGCAGACCTGCGGAACAATTTTTTGGTTGTGCGAACCAAAAGGAATGGTGTTTCTGGTTGACGTATTTCTTTTTTCTTCGGATAAGATAATTCCGGTAGTGAGAATGAGATTTCCGCAACGATCGTAAACCCTCAAATAAAGGACTTACTTTATTTTAGATTGTGGAATGTAAAAAATTAAGTAACAATGAATTTCCCTAAAAGGTAGAGGATGATACATCAAATAATCTATAACGATCAACTAAGAAAAATCCTAGATGAGTGGTCGGTGGCCGGCGATCCCCACATCCAGCCTGTTGGGCGCTCCTCTTGAGGCCAGTTCTTTTGGACGATTCTCCCATAATCTTGAGAATCGACCCTTCACCCAACTTCTCTCAGAATCTTGTATCCATATTTTTTTTTACAATCCTAGTTGTTCTCATCCTAACTAGCTAGGATTATAAATAAATACTCGTTCAAGATTCTGGGAGAAGCTAGGTGAAGGATTGATTCTCAAGATTATGGGAGAATCGACCAAAAAAACTGGGCCTTGGGTTGTTATGGTGGTGCGATTTGGTTTCCCTAACAGTGCATGTAGCCATGGTGGGTGGTTTACGTGACCTCCGGCGGTCGCTATGGCCCTCCTTAACTGAGCCTGCCAAGGTGACCCCAATTAACCCAACCAGACGATGTGACTCCAAACTGCTCGACGATGGATCTTGGTAGTACGACAACATCCAGCGACAAAAGACAAAGTGGCAGGTCAAGATGACCGCCATCTACGTCCGTGTGAGGATGTCTTCAGCTCGGTAACACATCTGTCGCGTGGTATTGGGTTGCTGGCAAGGGCGGTGGCGCATGCTGGTGTTGTCTTCTATAGATCTAGCACCGACTACCAGTAATGAGGTCGATGAAGCGGTGCCAGATAATCCTATATTAGGAATTTGGCTTTGCCGATGACCTTCCTCTCTCACCAATGATTTCATCGGATCTCACACGAGGACCATGCATGCATGTAATTCTTGGTATTGTGGAAAGTTGAGGCGACAACACAATATTATTTCAGTTTGATAAAAACCCTAGGTCTGACCCTAGTTGGGTTACACTTTGCAATGGTGACGTTTTCACGTCGTTGCCTTCTTGAAGGAGTCACTGAAGTTTACTCAGACTTGATCTTCAAGGTGAAAACCCATGATATGGCCTTTAATGGTTGGATCCTACAACAACAGCGCTTGAGCATCGCTCTCTTCTTAGAGACATTGTTATCAAATACCCCTTCTCATTGTCCTTGTTATGTCAAGAGGCGATTGTTGATGTTGATGGTCATTGCACTAGTTTGTCAAACATGTGTTTGATTGCTTGAGAGTTCTTTTTGCTCCACCTACGCATGCCTCCGGTATTGACTTTGCACTTCTTTGCTGGTGTGATTAATTGTGTGTCTGCGTTGGTGTTGATTGTGTAGATCCTAGTCATGAAGAGGGGGATGTGTGTATTTTGTTTGTATCCCCTTGATGCTTCATTTTGAGTCGAGAAAATCCATCATCATTTATAAAGGGGAAAAGTGCATCGATGATTTGTCATCGCTTTTTTATGAAAAATAATTTGTTACTTTAGTAATAAGCAACTTTTAGGTTTGTCCATGCTATGTAAATATATACATACACACAGGCATAAAGGGCATGTTATGTGAATATACTCTGCGAATTTCATATCATAACTCATGCATAAGAGCAACTCCAATGGAGCGACCATTTCGTCCGCCGCTATCCGTTTGGGTTGGCGCGGACAGAAAAGTCGGCCCAACGCGCCGAACCAAACGGACGCGCGTCCGCTTTTTGTCCACGGGTGACCCATTTCCGGCCCATTTTTGAGTCGGATTTGCGTCAGCGCAGACACGCGACGGACGCGCGCTCACTCGCCTTCTCCTTTCCCCGGGCCCGCTGGTCGGTGGCTCATTGGTCTCCCCCTAACCCCAGCCAACAGCAATCCTCACCCGCCTCCTTCGTCACTGACGTCGTCACTCTTTTTCGCCGGCGACTCTGTCAGCTGCCACCGCCTCCACATCCGCCCAGCAACGCCGCTCACTCCCCCCGTCGCCCCCTCCACCGCCGTCTTACTGCCGGGGAGCAAACCGTTTCCCACCGCCGCTCTGAAAGGATCGATATAGTTGACTAGAGGGGGGGGTGAATAGGCAACTAACAATTTTTAGCTTTTCTTTAACAATTTAAACTTTGCATCAAAGAAGGTTGTCGAGATGTGTAATTAAGTGAGCAACCTATATGATGCATCAATTATAAGTACACAAGCAAGTAAGAGATATATCACAAATAAGCTTGCACAAGTAAAGGCACGAGATAACCAAGAGTGGAGCCGGTGGAGACGAGGATGTGTTACCGAAGTTCCTTCCCTTTGAAGGGAAGTATGTCTCTGTTGGAGCGGTGTGGAGGCACAATGCTCCCCAAGAAGCCACTAGGGCCACCGTATTCTCCTCACGCCCTCACACAATGCGAGATGCCGTGATTCCACTATTGATGCCCTTGAAGGAGGCGACCGAACCTTTATAAACAAGGTTGGGGAAATCTCCACAACTTAATTGGAGGCTCCCAACGACACCACGAAGTTCCACCACAATGGACTATGGCTCCGCGGTGACCTCAACCGTCTAGGGTGCTCAAACACCCAAGAGTAACAAGATCCGCAAGGGATTAGTGGGGGAATCAAATTTCTCTTGGTGGAAGTGTAGATCGGGGCCTTGTCAACCATTCCCGAGCAAATCAACCAGTTTGATTGGCTAGGGAGTGAGATCGGGCGAAAATGGAGCTTGGAGCAACAATGGAGCTCAGGTTAGAAGAGGTAGTCAACTAGAGGAAGAAGACACCCCTTATATAGTTGTGGACAAAATCCAACCGTTATCCACCTAACCAGCCCGCGACATGCGGTACTACCGCCCCTGACCAGCGGTACTACCATAAGGTCACGTGGTACTACTGCCCCTGACCAGCGGTACTACCGCAAGGCCATGCGGCACTACCGTGAGGGACTGCGGTACTACCGCAACAGCAGCAGGAGCTAGGGCAGACCTGTAGCACAAGGGCTGAGGGCGGTACTGCCACAGGCGCGGTACTACCGCTCCCTCTTGCGGTACTACCGCAAGGAAGGAAACTCCTAGCCTGGGAAGAGCGTGGATGAATAAAAATACATCCGTGCCTACTTCCGCTGGAAAACAGACGAAGCAAAAATCCGACACAGTACTACCGCAGAGGAGCGGTACTACCGCCTGGCAGCTGACCCAGGCCGCGCGCGGTACTACCGCGCACTGGGTGCGGTACTACCACGGAGGCGCGGATGTAAAAAATTACATCCGCCCCTACTATCGTGATGAAGCGGCACTTGGCCTAGGGGCCACGGTACTACGGCTCAGGGGGAGCGGTACTACCGTGGGCTCCTGCGGTACTACCGTGCCGAAGTACGGTACTACCACAGGTGCCTGTGGTACTACCGCTCCAGGGAGCAGTACTACCGCAAGCCCATTATCAGCAACCATGACAAAACAAAGAGGAAAAACGGAGGATGCTCCAGTGCGAATGGGAAAGGAGGAGACAAGGAAGAAAACGTGTACGTGATGATTCCACCTGAACCTTTCCGACGCGGACCCCCTCTTAATAGTACGGCTTTCCTACGATTCAAATCCACCAAAAAGAAACGTAGAAAAACGCCGTCTTCAATAGTCTTCGAGGGGCACCAAACCGTCTTGTGCCTAGCGATGAAACGTTTGGGAAACTCAAGGCACACGATTAATCCGCAAAAGCATTGTCATCAATCACCAAAATACCTTAGGGATAAATATGCCCTTACAATCTCCCCCTTTTTGGTGGATTGATGACAATATGGGATTTGCACAAAGGGAAATAATATTGAGCAAACGCAAACCCCTCCTCTCTAGAATATAGACGGGCTCCCCCTAGATGTGTGCAAACTAGATGGGTGCTTTGGACCGCACGGCACACATACTAGGATCAAAACTCCCCCTATATTTTAGAGACAAGGCATATCTTGCAATAGTAAGGCTAACACTAGACAAGATAGCAAATACGAGCATAACATAAGTAGCACAATCATAAGCTCACTAAGATAGGATAGAGTGCATATGTCTTACACCATATGAAGGATAAGTCTCAAAGGCGCAAACCAAACCAAAGCAAACGAGGTCCAAATGACAAAACAAACACACCAAACACGACACACGACTCGCAAGCACGCAAATCCCTACACTCTCTCCCCCTTTGGCATCGAGATGCCAAAAACGCAGAGAGGACACGTACACTCAAGGGGTGGCTCAGGCAGAGAAATCATCCCAACTCTCCTCGTGCTCCTCATCAGACTCAGCGGCGGGGACGGTCTTCTCGATGTCCTCCTCAGAATCAGTCCAGTTGTAGCCTTGCTTCGCCATCCATGCAGCCTCTGGCGTGATGACCTCCTCAGAACCGCCAGAGACGTCCTCTCCAAAGACCCTCATAATCTTCTTGTCGCGGCGGCGACTCTCCTTGGATGCCACATGAGTCCTGTACTGCCCCTTTGCTTGCATGCAGAAAAAAGTCTTCATCTTGTCCTTCAACTTCTTGGCCCACGAGGGCTCAGAGGAAGGATGGGAAGACCTAGCAGCATGGTCCTCTGCAACATCCTCTGCTCCAGCCTCCTCCTCATTAACAGCCCTCCCAGCAGCAGACGCCTCAGCACGAGTAGTAGTGTTGGCCCAGTTGGGCTTGACACGGAGACTGATGGGCTCATGCCGAATCCAGTTTGGAGCAAGGAACTCATCACCAGGGTACAGCTTCTCCCAAGTCATGGAGATCAACAGAAATAGGTATGGTCCATAGATAGGAACCTTGCAGGTGAACACTGCAAACCGAAGCTCACACCACATGATGTGTGAGACATCAAGTGGCTGAGTCTGAGACACACGTGCCTCCTCGCACAGGAGCATCATATCCACCAGATAGGCATGAACTCTGTCCTTGTCGCCAATGCGAGGGAACAGAGAGTTGCGGAAGATGCGATGCATGATATCCAGAAAGGAGTTCAGCACCCATGTCGACTTGCCACTGGGAAGCACCTTCTCAACATAGAACGGCTGTAACTTGTTCTTGGTAGCAGACTCAGGATTGGCATGGGGGCGAACACCAACGGGTGTGGTGAGCCCGTCATCAGAAACTTGGAGCAGATCCATGAACTCCTTCTAGATAGCAGTCAACTTACGACCATTGGTCATCCAGGTCATCCTCCGCTCCTCCCCGGGGTGAAAGTAAACTGAGGCAAAGAACTGACAGATAAGCTGAGGGTCATAGTCAAGGTGGAAAGAGATCACATGTTCAATACCGAACTGCTCCACCAAATCCAGAGCTTCTCCAAAGTACTCACGAAACTTGTCCTTCCTCAAGTGATTCATGTCTATCCACTTGACATCCACGTAGGTATTTTGCTTGTTCTTGATTACATCCAGATAAACAAGAGGCTGCTGCTTGGTCCAAAACAATTCACTGCCTCTGAGGATAGCACGAGCATTCACATAAGGGTTGATCTTCCGGCGTTCGATGTACTCAGCAAGGGGAATCTCGTCCATGCCCTTAGCGGGTTCCTTGTTCTTGCTAGCGGTGGTCTTGACATTGTGCTTGGGGGCACTGGAGCCCTCTGGTGCTTCATCTTGATGATTGCGCAGTCGCTTGGAGCCAGTGTCACGACTGGGATTGAAACGACGAGAGCCACCACCTAAGAAACAAGAGAAAGCACACACAAAGAGCGAGAAGAATCAATGCAAAGACCTTAGCAAAACAAGAGAAACAAGTAGAAAGCATACGTGGTAATTGCCACGAGAGAGATTGGACACCAACGGTAGTACTGCCAGGGCGTGCAGTACTAAAATTTTAGTACTGCTCCTAGTCGCGGTAGTATCGTGTGAAGTCACAGTAGTACCGTGGCTTGGAGCGGTAGTAAGATCTTAGTGCCACAGCACGTGCGGTAGTACCGGACTAACGGTAGTACCGCACAAGAGGCGCGGTAGTACCGCACCGCGTCAGATCCAAACCACTTTTGAATCTGAGAAGAAATCATGAAACCACGGCAGTACTACGGTTGATCAAATCTACCACGGGACAATATATCAAGTATAATTTCTACGCAACATGACTCTCCTACATCCCACTCTTGCAAAGATTTGGCCTAAAATCTCACGAACAACATGCATCTCCCCAAAAACCTAGAAGTGAAAGAACAACAAAGAAAGAGAGGGGTTTGGGGAGAAACCTTGGTCCATGGCAAGAGGAAGTGGTGGGGAACGATCCCACCGGTCGGAATCCGAGGAGAGTGGCCGGAGACGGAGATCCGGCGAGGACCTCCGGCGCCATTCTTGAGCGAGAGACAGAGAGATGGTGGGGAGAGAGACAAGTGAATGGGTATGGGGAGTTGAAACTCCCCTGCCCAAGTCATAACCCCCACGCACTCGTCAGCATGGTAGTACCGTGCTTCATTGCGGTAGTACCGCTCGGCGGAAGTTCCGCACCTGAGCGGTAGTACCGCTCTCCCAGGCGGCAGTAAAAAATTACTGCCGCGCTAGGTGCGGTAGTACCGTGCACTCCATACGCGGTAGTACCGTGGCAGGCCGCGGTAGTACCGCGGGCTCAAGAAGTTGCACGTTTCAAACAAGAAAATAGGTCTTCGCACCGAAACTTCAAGCCAACAAGACACCACAAGAACACGCTCAACACAAAGAAAGAAAGGCAAGAGATAACAAGAAACAACCTCGAGACACAATGTGACGCCCCGAGACCGATGCTCGAGAAGACTTCCATATATTCCGGGTTTTGCCGTGTGTTTCATTTGTGCTTACCCTTTTATTTTTGCATTGCATCATGTCATCATTCCATCATCTCATAAATCTTTTGCATCTCAACTAAATAAATTGTGTGGATTTTCGATCCATTTAAATCGAGGGAAGAGTGACTTCTCTTTATAACATATCCTCCTAATATTTAGGGAGCTATTATAAATATTCCACTATTTTGGAATTCACCTTAACACACTTGCAAAATCCCAATGCCTTTGTTATCACAACTCTTGGCCTCTAACTTTGCTATATATCCTTTCTCTATTTTTCCGGAGCTCCACCGAGATTCTCAATCATTTCTGGACCGTCCTAGCACCCACTTTCTATTAGAACCCATTTGAATTAAATTCAAATGAGTGTGGACCTAGTTTTCCCAAACCTCTTCCAACCATTTTTGTTAAATCCTTCATATTTTCTTAGTCCAAAGAAAATATCCCTGTTGGTCTAATCCTTTTCTAATTCTCTCTTTCTGTTCTCCAAAGTTCTCTTTTTTTTATTTTTTTTATTGGGAGCCCAATTTAGCTTTCCAGGCTGGCCCTCTCCTTCTCTCTTCCTAGTCTTCCTTTAGCCCAGCACAACAAGGCCAACCACTTGACCTTTTGGCCCAAGGCCCGTATCCCTCCTAACCCTAGGCGCATCTGGACCCTCTCCCTAGCGCCGCCAGAGTCAGCGAGCGCTGCGGCCTCGCTCGACCCCTCCTCCTCTCGATCTCCCTCTCGGTCCTTCTCTCGCCCGATCCATCCCCTCTCCCCTCGATCTCTCCCTTTCTTTCCTCCTAGCGCCGCCAAAGGAGGAGCCCGATCCCCATCGCAGCCTCTCCCTCGCGAGCGACCTCCTTCCCCTTTCCGTTCGCCTGCCTCGACATGGGGCCTTGCTCCTCCTCCCGCTCGCGCCTCCTCCTGCCTCGTCCATGGAAGCCGCCGCCTCGACTTCTGGCTCCGGCCTCCACCGGCCGCTCCCTCCCGGGCCTTGGCCTCGTCCTCGACTACCCAGGCCAGAGCTCCCACTGCTGCGCCTTGGACAGGAGGTCCCTCACGGCCGCCCGCCGCCGTCCTTGTCCGCGTCCGTGGAACCAGGCCGCCGAGCTCCACCAAGCCCCGCCATCGTGTCCGGTCGCTGCCGGCCACCACGACCAGCGCCGGCCATCCTCCTGCCGCTCCTGCTACCCGCCTCTGCTCTACACGCACGGCCCCTGCGTCTGTGGCTTCGCCTCCGTTGAGCTCGCCCCGCCGCCTCCGTTCTACTCCGGCCAGATCCAGTTGGCCCCGTCCTCCTCCATCTGGGGACTCGCCGTTCCCCTCGTCACGTCGCCGGAGTTCACGCCCAAGGCCGCTACAACCTCACCAACGGCCGCGTCCTTGCCTTCATGTACTACTATTGCGAGATGCCAGGGCCACCACTACACCTGTACATCGTGCCGTGTTCGTTCGCACGCCAAGACCGGACCCATCATGTACAACCACACCATGTTGATACGGGAACCACTACCGTCGACCTTCGAAGAACATGGTTTTGCCGAGTACCCCTTCGTTTTGTCAAGACCATCAAGTCCCACGACGACCTTGTACCACTACCGTCACAAGAACCGAGACCGGCAAGTCCGAAGACCCAAGTACCATGACGCCAAGTACCCTTCGGATCGCCAAGGTGGATCTCGAACGTTGACGAGGTTCCGATAAGACCGTCGACGTGTACAACCACAATGTGAACGTGTGCCCGACGACCCCGAAGACCTATGTTACACCAAGTACCACGACAACCTTTGACATGTACCCCTACATCGCACCGAACATGTACCACTACGTCTGGAGGCATCGGATCCGTCAAGTTTCACTACCGCTGTGAACAACTACCGTCGCCGAGATCGCGAGAACCCCTACTTCCTCCTCGAAACGTGAACGACTACCGTCGACCCCAAGTGACTCGGATTCGTCAAGTCCTTCTACGAAAACGTGTACCTCTACCGTCGCGAGTACCTCTACCGTCGTCGTGTACCCCCTACTTCCACCACGTCCCGAGAACGTATACTTCATCTACTTGGCACCGAACGAGAACCGGCCCGTTTGCACGCTTCGAAGGTATAACCCCGAAACGACCGCCCGTGGACGAATGCATATGTTGTATGAAATGCTCGCGGTTGCACCGTGCCCGACGTGTTTCTTGCATGTTCCCCGTTGCCATGCCGTCGTTTCGTGAGAACCAGGTTGCCGGGATCACCCCACCTTCTATCGCATGTCACGCTCCCGTCACTTTTCCTTTTGCACCGGTATCTCCGTGAGCTATCGGAACCGGAATGTTGCCATGGCACCATTTCCGTTGTCATTGTCATGGCACCCCTTTTGTTTCCGCCACGATGACAAATGCTTCTTTATGCTCATGTCAACTTTTAATAAAAATTGCATAAACTTGTTCATGTCATTCGCATCATGATAATAACATTTAGATGGTTAAAATTATTGTTTGCTTTTAAATTACTAATGCATATGGGGATTTACCGGATTCGTTATTTGTTATATCCGGCTCCATTTAAATTGTTTAGATGGTGTAGTTTTGTTATGCCTCACCTCTTGCCATGTTAATCACCATTTTATATTGTTGGGTACCTAAACGAGAGAGAACTAAATAATTATTGTGGTGTCCGTCAATATGCAACTCGTTGCATATTCAGCTCCACTTAATTTGTAGTTTTGTTTGTGCACTTTGCCATGCCATGCCTCTTTAAACCGGACATGCATCATACTTGATTGTGCATCGTGCCATGATTATGTGATGGTTGTTTACTATGTTGTTTGCTTCTTTCCGGGTTGCCTTTCTCGTGAGCTTCGGTTCCGTTCCGGAGTTGTGAGGATCCGTTCGACTTCGTCCGTGTGTCTTCTTCATGACTCGTTCTTCTTCCTTGCGGGATCTCAGGCAAGATGACCATACCCTCGAAATCACTTCTATCTTTGCTTGCTAGTTGCTCGCTCTTTTGCTATGCCTATGCCGCGATACCTACCACTTGATTATCATGCCTCCTATATTGTTGAACCAAGCCTCTAACCCACCTTATCCTAGCAAACCGTTGTTTGGCTATGTTACCGCTTTGCTCAGCTCCTCTTATAGCATTGTTAGTTGCAGGTGAAGATTGAAGTTTGTTCCTTGTTGGAACATGGAGATGTTGTTCCTTGTTGGAACATGTTTACTTGTTGGGATATCACAATATCTCTTATTTAATTAATGCATCTATATACTTGGTAAAGGGTGAAAGGCTCGGCCTTTTGCCTAGTGTTTTGTTCCACTCTTGCCGCCCTAGTTTCCGTCATATCGGTGTTATGTTCCCGGATTTTGCGTTCCTTACGTGGTTGGGTAATAATGGGAACCCCTTGACAGTTTGCCTTGATTAAAACTCTTCCAGCAATGCCCAACATTGGTTTTACCATTCGCCACCTAGCCTCTTTTTCCCGTGGGTTCCGCGGACTCAAGGGTCATCTTATTTAACCCCCCCGGGCCAGTGCTCCTCTGAGTGTTGGTCCTAACAGAGCCACTTGCAGCGCCACCTCGGGGAAACTCGAGGTTTGGTTTTAGTTGTACGTAGTGTTCATCTGAGTGTGCCCTGAGAACGAGATATGTGCAGCTCCTATCGGGATTTGTCGGCACATTCGGGCGGTGTTGCTGGATTTGTTTTAACTTGTCGAAGTTGTCTTGTAGAACCGGGATACCGAGTCTGATCGAAATGTCTCGGGAGAAGGTATATCCTTCGTTGACCGTGAGAGCTTGTCATGGGCTAAGTTGGGACTCCCCTGCAGGGATTTGAACTTTCGAAAGCCGTGCCCGCGGTTATGGGCAGATGGGAATTTGTTAACGTCCGGTTGTAGAAAACCTGAAGTTGACCTTAATTAAAATACATCAATCGCGTGTGTAACCATGATGGTCTCTTTCCGGCGGAGTCCGGGAAGTGAACACGGTGTTGGAGTTATGCTTGATGTAGGTTGTTCTAGGATCACTTCTTGATCATAGTTTCACGATCGTGCTTTGCCTTCTCTTCTCGCTCTCATTTGCGTATGTTTAGCCACCATATATGCTAGTCGCTTGCTGCAGCTTCACATACTACCTTGCCTTACCTATAAGCTTAAATAGTCTTGATCGCGAGGGTGTAAGATTGCTGAGTCCCCGTGACTCACAGATACTTCCAAAACCAGCTTACAGGTGCCGAGGATACCGAGCAGATGACGCAACCAAGCTCAGAAGGAGCTTGATGAAGATCTTGTCCTTTGTGTTGTTTCGTTCTAGTTGATCAGTAGTGGAGCCCAGTTGGGGTCGATCGGGGACCGTGTCGCATTTGGGGTTCTTCTTTTATTTTGGTTCCGTAGTCGGGCCTTGATTGTATTTGGATGTTGTAATGCTTTATTCATGTATTTGTGTGAAGTGGCGATTGTAAGCCAACTATGTATCTCTTCCCCTTATATATTACATGGGTTGTGTGAAGATTACCTCACTTGCGACATTGCTTTCAATGCGGTTATGCCTCTAAGTCGTGCTTCGACACGTGGGAGATATAGCCGTATCGAGGGCGTTACACACAACCTCTCCAAAGAGAGGGCGGTGGCCGGAGCCATCTATGTTTGAGTCAATTGGTATGACACCGCGAAGAACTATCCTTGGGCCCATGACCAAAACTTGTCTTTGAAGCACAATTACCATCAAAAATGGCGAATGTGGAAGGGTTGATCAATTTATGCATAATGGGGGGGGAGGGAGAGTTCATTGAGAGAACAACACTCCCCCTATGTCCATGCCTACATCTAAACAAGAAAGCAAGTTGAGTATGGTGGGGTGTGCAAGGGTTCAAGCAACATTGCTCGAATCAATGATATTTAGCTCATGCCTTAACTCGCGAAATCTTGCTTCATCCAATGGCTTCGTGAAAATATCTGCAAGGTTATCATGAGTGTTGACGTAGTTGAGCTCGATCTCCCCTCGCCTAATGTGATCCCGGATGAAGTGATACCGAATCTCAATATGCTTCGTCTTGAAGTATTGCACCGGGTTGAGAGAAATCTTGATGGCACTTTCACTGTCACACCAAAGAGGCACTTTGTCACAAATGACATCGTAATCCTTTAAAGTTTGCCTCATCCATAAGAGTTGTGCACAACAACTACCGGCCGCTACATACTCCGCTTCGGTGGACGAGAGAGACACACAACTTTGCTTTTTGGAAGACCAACTTACCAAAGAGCAACCAAGGAATTGGCACCCTCCGGAAGTGGACTTCCTATCCACTTTGTCTCCCGCCCAATCGGAGTCCGAATACCCTACAAGCTTGAAGTTTGCTCCTCTTGGGTACCATAAGCCAAAGTTTGGGGTATGAGCCAAATATCGAAAGATTCGCTTGACCGCCACAAAGTGACTTTCCTTAGGTGCGGCTTGAAACCGTGCATAAATTCCCACACTCAACATGATATCCGGTCTAGATGCACAAAGGTAAAGCAAGGATCCAATCATGGAGCGATATACCTTTTGATCCACCGTTTTACCATTGGGATAGATGTCAAGTTGGCACTTGGTGGGCATTGGAGTGGAAGCCGGCTTGACATCACTTAACTTGAATCTCTTGAGCATGTCTTGAGTGTATTTGGCTTGGTTGACGAAGGTTCCTTCTCTTCTTTGCTTCACTTCGAACCCTAGAAAGAATTTCAACTCTCCCATGGAAGAGGTCATGAGAGCGGTGAATTCCTCATTGAAAGCTTTGTTAGGGGAACCAAAGGTAATGTCATCAACATATAGTTGGCATACAAACAACTCCCCTTTAACCTTCTTACTAAAAAGAGTGGGGTCGATTAGCCCAACTTCAAACCCACGATCTTGTAACAACTCGGTAAGGTGGTCATACCACGCACGTGGGGCTTGTTTAAGCCCATAGAGTGCCTTATCGAGTTGATACACATGATCGGGAAAGTAGGGATCCTCGAACCCGGGGGGTTGCTTGACATAGACCAACTCATTAATAGGACCATTAAGAAAAGCACTCTTCACATCCATTTGTTGCAACTTAAAGTTGTGATGAGAAGCATAAGCAATCAACAAACGAATGGATTCAAGGCGAGCAACGGGAGCAAAGGTTTCACCGTAGTCGATACTCTCGACTTGGGAGTAGCTTTGTGCCACCAATCTTGCCTTGTTGTGAATGATGGTCCCATGAGCATCTTGCTTGTTCTTAAATATCCACTTGGTTCCAATGACATTATGGTTCCCCGTTGGCCTTGGAACCAATCTCCACACCTTGTTGTACTCGAAGTTGTTGAGTTCTTCATGCATGGCATTAAGCCAATCCGGACCTTCGAGTGCTTAATATACCTTTTGGGGTTCAACACAAGAGACAAACGCGTGATGTTCACAATAGTTTGTGTAGGATCTAGAAGTAGATGTGTCTAGAGGGGGGGTGATTAGACACTTAGTGCTAAAGTTGCAATTTTTAAGCTTTTTCGGTTTAAGTGGAGTTTAGGCACAATTTCAATACACAATACATATCAAGCAAGCATGCAAAGAGTATATGAGCAGCGGAATGTAAAGCATGCAACTTGCGAGAATGTAAAGGGAAGGGTTTGGAGAGATCAAACGCAATTGGAGACACGGATGTTTTTCCCGTGGTTCGGATAGGTGGTGCTATCCTACATCCACGTTGATGGAGACTTCAACCCACGAAGGGTAACGGTTGCGCGAGTCCACCCAGGGCTCCACCCAAGGGAACGGTTGCGCGAGTCCACACAGGGCTCCACCCACGGAAGGGTCCACGAAGAAGCAACCACCCACAAAGGGTCCACGAAGAAGCAACCTTGTCTATCCCACCATGGCCATCGCCCACGAAGGACTTGCCTCACTAGCGGTAGATCTTCACGAAGTAGGCGATCTCCTTGCCCTTACAAACTCCTTGGTTCAACTCCACAATCTTGTCGGAGGCTCCCAAGTGACACCTAGCCAATCTAGGAGACACCACTCTCCAAGAAGTAACAAATGGTGCGTAGGTAATGAACTCCTTGCTCTTGTGCTTCAAATGATAGTCTCCCCAACACTCAACTCTCTCTCATAGGATTTGGATTTGGTGGAAAGAAGATTTGAGTGGAAAGCAACTTGGGAAGGCTAGAGATCAAGATTCATATGGTAGGAATGGAATGTCTTGGTCTCAACACATGAGTAGGTGGTTCTCTCTCAGAACAAATGAGTTGGAATGATGTGTGTGTTCTGATGGCTCTCTCACTGAATGAGAAAGAGGTGGAGGGGTATATATAGCCTCCACACAAAATCCAACCGTTACACACAATTTACCAATCTCGGTGGGACCGAATCAGAAAACTCGGTCTGACCGAAATAGTAAACCTAGTGACCGTTAGGAATTTCGGTGGGACTGACATGCAACTCGGTAGGACCGATTCGGTTAGGGTTTGGGCATAACGTAATCTCGGTGAGACCGATTACGCAAACTCGGTGAGACCGAATTTGGTAATTAGCTAACCAGAGAGTTGGTCAGGCAAACTCGGTGGGACCGATTTGCTCTTTCGGTGAGACCGAGTGGAACTCGGTGAGACCGAAAAGTTACAAAGGGGAAACACTGAGTTTACATTGCAATCTCGGTGGGACCGATTCGCTCTTTCGGTGGGACCGAAAAGTTACGAAAGGGAAACAGAGAGTTTGCAACCCCATCTCGGTGGGACCGAGATCCTTATCGGTAGAACCGAATTGCTAGGGTTTGGCAGTGGCTAATGACAAGTGAAACTCGGTGGCGCCGGATAGGAAGAATCGGTAGGACCGAGTTTGGCTTAGAGTTTTGGTCATATGTGGATATGGGAAAGTAGTTGAGGGTTTTGGAGCGTATCACTAAGCACATGAAGCAAGAGGCTCATTAAGCAACACCTCATCCCTCCTTAATAGTATTGGCTTTTCCTATGGACTCAATGTGATCTTGGATCACTAAAATATAAAATGAAGAGTCTTGAGCTTTTGAGCTTGAGCCAATCCATTGTCCTTAGCATTTTGAGGGTTCCACTTTCACATACATGCCATGCCAATCATTGAGCTTTCCTGAAATAATTATCTTGGAATAGTATTAGCTCAATGAGCTATATGTTGTTATGAATTACCAAAACCACCTAGGGATAGTTGCACTTTCACCTCTCTTCCACTAAAGCCCACTAAGGCCGATATACCTCCCAGGGGGTTCCGGTAACCTCCCGGTACTCCGGTAAAATCCCGATTTCACCCGGAACACTTCCGATATCCAAATATAGGCTTCCAATATATCAATCTTTATGTCTCGACCATTTCAAGACTCCTCGTCATGTCCGTGATCACATCCGGGACTTCGAACAAACTTTGGTACATCAAAATGCATAAACTCATAATATAACTGTCATCGAAACCTTAAGCGTGCGGACCCTACGGGTTCGAGAACAATGTAGACATGACCGAGACACGTCTCCGGTCAATAACCAATAGCGGAACCTGGATGCTCATATTGGCTCCTACATATTCTATGAAGATCTTTTATCGGTCAGACCGCATAACAACATACGTTGTTCCCTTTGTCATCGGTATGTTACTTGCCCGAGATTCGATCGTCGGTATCTCAATACCTAGTTCAATCTCGTAACCGGCAAGTCTCTTTACTCGTTCCGTAATACATCATCTCACAATTAACTCATTAGTTGCAATGCTTGCAAGGCTTATGTGATGTGCATTACCGAGAGGGCCCAGAGATACCTCTCCGACAATCGGAGTGACAAATCCTAATCTCAAAATACGCCAACCCAACATGTACCTTTGGAGACACCTGTAGAGCACCTTTATAATTAACTGGTCCCAGTTACGTTGTGACGTTTGGTAGCACACAAAGTGTTCCTCCGGCAAACAGGAGTTGCATAATCTCATAGTCATAGGAACATGTATAAGTCATGAATAAAGCAATAGCAACATACTAAACGATCGGGTGCTAAGCTAATGGAATGGGTCATGTCAATCAGATCATTCATCTAATGATGTGATCCCGTTAATCAAATAACAACTCTTTGTCCATGGTTAGGAAACATAACCATCTTTGATTAACGAGCTAGTCAAGTAGAGGCATACTAGTGACACTCTGTTTGTCTATGTATTCACACATGTATTAAGTTTCCGGTTAATAATTCTAGCATGAATAATAAACATTTATCATGATATAAGGAAATAAATAATAACTTTATTATTGCCTCTAGGGCATATTTCCTTCAGTCTCCCACTTGCACTAGAGTCAATAATCTAGATTACACAGTAATGATTCTAACACCTATGGAGCCTTGGTCCTGATCATGTTTTGCTCGTGGAAGAGGCTTAGTCAAGGGGTCTGCTACATTCAGATCCGTATGTATCTTGCAAATCTCTATGTCTCCCACCTGGACTAGATCCCGGATGGAATTGAAGCGTCTCTTGATGTGCTTGGTTCTCTTGTGAAATCTGGATTCCTTTGCCAAGGCAATTGCACCAGTATTGTCACAAAAGATTTTCATTGGACCCGATGCACTAGGTATGACACCTAGATCGGATATGAACTCCTTCATCCAGACTCCTTCATTTGCTGCTTCCGAAGCAGCTATGTATTCCGCTTCACACGTAGATCCCGCCACGACGCTTTGTTTAGAACTGCACCAACTGACAGCTCCATCGTTTAATGTAAACACGTATCCGGTTTGCGATTTAGAATCATCCGGATCAGTGTCAAAGCTCGCATCAACGTAACCATTTACGATGAGCTCTTTGTCACCTCCATAAACGAGAAACATATCCTTAGTCCTTTTCAGGTATTTCAGGATGTTCTTGACCACTGTCCAGTGATCCACTCCTAGATTACTTTGGTACCTCCCTGCTAGACTTATAGCAAGGCACACATCAGGTCTGGTACACAGCATTGCATACATGATAGAGCCTATGGCTGAAGCATAGGGAACATCTTTCATTTTCTCTCTATCTTCTGCAGTGGTCGGGCATTGAGTCTTACTCAACTTCACACCTTGTAACACAGGCAAGAACCCTTTCTTTGCTTGATCCATTTTGAACTTCTTCAAAACTTTGTCAAGGTATGTGCTTTGTGAAAGTCCAATTAAGCGTCTTGATCTATCTCTATAGATCTTAATGCCCAATATGTAAGCAGCTTCACCGAGGTCTTTCATTGAAAAACTCTTATTCAAGTATCCCTTTATGCTATCCAGAAATTCTATATCATTTCCAATCAGTAATATGTCATCCACATATAATATCAGAATGCTACAGAGCTCCCACTCACTTTCTTGTAAATACAGCTTCTCCAAAGTCTATAAAAACCAAATGCTTTGATCACACTATCAAAGCGTTTATTCCAACTCCGAGAGGCTTGCACCAGTCCATAAATGGATCGCTGGAGCTTGCACACTTTGTTAGCTCCCTTTGGATCGACAAAACCTTCTGGTTGCATCATATACAACTCTTCTTCCAGAAATCCATTCAGGAATGCAGTTTTGACATCTATCTGCCAAATTTCATAATCATAAAATGCGGCAATTGCTAACATGATTCGGACAGACTTAAGCATCGCTACGGGTGAGAAGGTCTCATCGTAGTAAATCCCTTGAACTTGTCCGAAAACCTTTTGCGACAAGTCGAGCTTTGTAGACAGTAACATTACTCAGGCGTCAGTTTCTTCTTGAAGATCCATTTATTCTCAATTGCTTGCCGATCATTGGGCAAGTCAACTAAAGTCCACACTTTGTTCTTCATACATGATCCCATCTCAGATTTCATGGCTTCAAGCCATTTTTGCGGAATCTGGGCTCACCATCGCTTCTTCATAGTTCGTAGGTTCATCATGATCTAGTAGCATGACTTCTAGAACAGGATTACCGTACCACTCTGGTGCGGATCTTACTCTGGTTGATCTACGAGGTTCAGTAGTAACTTGTTCTGAAGTTTCATGATCATCATCATTAGCTTCCTCACTAATTGGTGTAGGTGTCACAGAACAGGTTTCTGTGATGTACTACTTTCCAATAAGGGAGTAGGTACAGTTACCTCGTCAAGTTCTACTTTCCTCCCACTCACTTCTTTCGAGAGAAACTCCTTCTCCAGAAAGTTTCCGAATTTAGCAACAAAAGTCTTGCCTTCGGATCTGTGATAGAAGGTGTATCCAATAGTTTCCTTTGGATATCCTATGAAGACACATTTCTCCGATTTGGGTTCGAGCTTATCAGGTTGAAGCTTTTTCACATAAGCATCGCAGCCCCAAACTTTCAGAAACGACAACTTTGGTTTCTTGCCAAACCACAGTTCATAAGGCGTCGTCTCAACGGATTTTGATGGTGCCCTATTTAACGTGAATGCGGCCGTCTCTAGAGCGTATCCCCAAAACGATAGTGGTAAATCAGTAAGAGACATCATAGATCGCACCATATCTAGTAAAGTACGATTACGACGTTCGGACACACCATTACGCTGTGGTGTTCCGGGTGGCGTGAGTTGCGAAACTATTCCACATTGTTTCAAATGTACACCAAACTCGTAACTCAAATATTCTCCTCCACGATCAGATCGTAGGAATTTTATTTTCTTGTTACGATGATTTTCAACTTCACTCTGAAATTCTTTGAACTTTTCAAACGTTTCAGACTTGTGTTTCATTAAGTAGATATACCCATATCTGCTTAAGTCATCTGTGAAGGTGAGAAAATAACGATATCCGCCACGAGCCTCAACATTCATCGGACCACATACATCTGTATGTATGATTTCCAACAAATCTGTTGCTCTCTCCATAGTACCGGAGAACGGTGTTTTTGTCATCTTACCCATAAGGCACGGTTCGCAAGTACCAAGTGATTCATAATCAAGTGGTTCCAAAAGCCCATCAGTATGGAGTTTCTTCATGCGCTTTATACCGATATGACCCAAACGGCAGTGCCACAAATAAGTTGCACTATCATTATCAACTCTGCATCTTTTGGCTTCAACACTATGAATATGTGTGTCACTACTATCGAGATTTAATAAGAATAGACCACTCTTAAGGGTGCATGACCATAAAAGATATTACTCATGTATAAATAGAACAACCATTATTCTCTGATTTAAATGAATAACCGTCTCGCATCAAACAAGATCCAGATATAATGTTCATGCTTAACGCTGGCACCAAATAACAATTATTTAGGTCTAATACTAATCCCGAAGGTAGATGTAGAGGTAGCGTGCCGACTGCGATCACATCGACTTTGGAACCATTTCCCACGCGCATCGTCACCTCGTCCTTAGCCAATCTTCGCTTAATCCGTAGTCCCTGTTTCGAGTTGCAAATATTAGCAACAGAACCAGTATCAAATACCCAGGTGCTACTGCGAGCATTAGTAAGGTACACATCAATAACATGTATATCACATATACCTTTGTTCACCTTGCCATCCTTCTTATCCGCCAAATACTTGGGGCAGTTCCGCTTCCAGTGACCAGTCTGCTTGCAGTAGAAGCACTCAGTTTCAGGCTTAGGTCCAGTTTGGGTTTCTTCTCTTGAGTAGCAACATCTAGGGTTTTAATTTCTTCAATCCCACTTTTATCAAATTTAGCATCAAGATCAAAAGATTCAGAATTCTTAGAACGCCTTCTAGGTAAAGGTGGATTATATTCAGTCCCATCATTATCAAGATTCATATTGCAAAACAAAGATTTAATAGGGGGCACATCAATAACTTTTAGATCTTCATCATTATTTTCATAGGAATCCGGTTTAGCGGCCATCTTATTGACTAAGGTAGCTCATATCCGAAATTTCTGCAGTTAATTTTTCAAGACGAGCAATTTGGGATCTTATACCTTCAAATTCTTTAGACATATCATCAAGCTCTTTATTCATATAATTCATGAAACTTTTTTGTTCCTTAAGCTCATTTCTAAAGAAATTATTATGCTCAAATTGCAAAACCATAAACTTCCTGACGTTGTTTTCGATCTCCTCTAACCTTTTAAGGTGAAGATCACCAAATCTAGGTGGAGCCATCGTGACAAACAAGCAATCCAACACACAAGCAAACAAACGGGAAAAGAGGCAAATAGGAGGGAGGATAGAGAGAGAGAGAGGGCGAATAAAACGGCAAAGGTGAAGTGGGGGAGAGGGAAACGAGAGGCAAATGGCAAATAATGTAATGCGGGAGATAGGGATTGTGATGGGTACTTGGTATGTTGACTTTTGCGCAGACTCCCTGGCAACGGCGCCAGAAATTCTTCTTGCTACCTCTTGAGCACTTCATTGGATTTCCCCGAAGAGGAGAGGATGATGCAGCAAAGTAGCGTAAGTATTTCCCTCAGTTTTTGAGAACCAAGGTTTCAATCCAGTAGGAGGCTACGCTCGAGTCCCTTGTACCTACACAAAAACAATAGCTCAATGCAACCAACGCGCTTAGGGGTTGTCAATCCCTTCACGGTCACTTACGAAAGTGAGATCTGATAGAGATGATAAATAATATTTTTGGTATTTTTGGTATAGAGATGCAAAGTGAAAAGTAAAAGGCAAAGTAAAAGCAAAGTAATAATAAAGTGATGGAGATTAATATGATGAGAAAGAGACCCGGGGGCCATAGGTTTCACTAGTGGCTTCTCTCAAGAGCATAAGTATTCTACGGTGGGTGAACAAATTACTGTTGAGCAATTGACAGAATTGAGCATAGTTATGAGAATATCTAGGTATGATCATGTACATAGGCATCACGTCCGAGACAAGTAGACCGAAACGATTCTGCATCTACTAATATTACTCCACTCATCAACCGCTATCCAGCATGCATCTAGAGTATTAAGTTAAAAACAGAGTAACGCCTTAAGCAAGATGACATGGTGTAGAGGGATAGTTTCATGCAATATGATAAAAACCCCATCTTGTTATCCTCGATGGCAACCATACAATATGTGCCTTGCTGCCCCTTCTGTCACTGGGAAAGGACACTGCAAGATCGAACCCAAAGCTAAGCACTTCTCCCATGGCAAGAACAACCAATCTAGTAGGCTAAACCAAACTGATAATTTGAAGAGACTTGCAAAGATAACCAATACATAAAAGAATTCAGAGAAGATTCAAATATTATTCATAGATAGACTTGATCATAAACCCACAATTCATCGGTCTCAACAAACACACCGCAAAAAGAAGATTACATCGAATAGATCTCCACAAGAGAGGGGGAGAACATTGTATTGAGATCCAAAAAGAGAGAAGAAGCCATCTAGCTACTAACTATGGACCCGCAGGTCTGAAGTAAACTATTCACACTTCATCGGAGAGGCTATGGTGTTGATGTAGAAGCCCTTCGTGAACGATGCCCCCTCCGGCGGAGCTCCAGAACAGGCCCCAAGATGGGATCTTGTGGATACAGAAAGTTACAGCGGTGGAATTAGGTTTTTGGCTCCGATTCTGTTCATTTGGGGGTACGTAGGTATATATAGGAGGAAGAAGTACGTCGGTGGAGCAACAGGGGGCCCACGAGGGTGGGGGAGCGCTTGGGGGGGGGGGGGGGGGGGGGGGCAGGCGCGCCCCCCTACCTTGTGACTTCCTGTTAATTGTCTTGACGTAGGGTCCAAGTCTCCTGAGTTGTATTCGGTGAGAAAATCACGTTCCTGAAGGTTTCATTCCATTTGGAATCCGTTTGATATTCCTTCTCTTTAAAACCCTAAGACAGGCAAAAACATCAATTCTGGGCTGGGCCTCCGGTTAATAGGTTAGTCCCAAAAATAATATAAAAGTGGAAAATAAATCCCAATATAGTCCAAAACAGTAGATAATATAGCATGGAGCAATCAAAAAGTATAGATACATTGGAGACGTATCAACTGGCAGGAGCCATATGGTTGTCGCTTTATTGTATGCAATGCAATCGCCCTTGTAATTGCTTTAATCTCTATGCGTTAGCAATAGTTGTAGAAGCAATAGTTGGCGAGACGACCCCGACGCAACGATGGAGATCAATGTGTCGAGCCGGTGACGATGGAGATCATGATGATGCTTTGGAGATGGAGTCAAAAGCACAAGATGATGATGGCCATATCATGTCACATATTTTGATTGCATGTGATGTTTATCTTTTATGAATCTTATTTTGCTTAGAACGGCGGTAGCATTTTAAGATGATCACTTCACTAAATTTCAAGATAAAAGTGTTCTCCCCGAGTATGCGCCGTTGCTAAAGTTCATCGTTTCGAAGCACCTCGTGATGATCGGGTGTGATAGACTCTACATTCACATACAATGGGTGTAAGCCAGTTTTACACAAGCAGAATACTTGGGTTAAACTTGACGGGCCTAGCATGTATAGACATGGTCTCGGAACGTTGGAGACCGAAAGGTCAAATGTGAGTCATATAGTATATATGATCAACATAGAGATGTTCACCATTGATGACTACCCCATCTCACGTGATGATCGAACATGGGTTAGTTGATTTGGATTACACATCACTTAGATAACTTGAGGGGTGTTTATTTAAGTGGGAGTTCATTAGTAATTTGATTAATTGAACTTACTTTATCATGAACTTAGTCTTACAGTTTTGCATATCTATGTTGTAGATCAATGGCCCGTGCTACCTTTCCCCTGAATTTTAATGCGTTTCTAGAGAAAGCTAAGTTGAAATATGATGGTAGCAACTACATGGACTGGGTCCGTAACTTGAGGATTATCCTCATTATTGCATAGAAGAATTATGTCCTTGATGCACCGCTAGGTGATAGACCTGTTGCAGGAGCTGATGCAGATGTTATGAATGTCTAGCAAGCTCGATCTGATGACTACTCAATAGTTCAGTGTGACATGCTTTATGGCTTAGAACTGGGACTTCAAAGACGTTTTGAACGTCATGGAGCATATGAGATGTTCCAAGAGTTGGAAGTTAATATTTCAAGCAAATGCGCTGGTTGAGAGATATGAAGTCTCCAACAAATTCCATAGTTGCAAGATGGAGGAGAATAGTTCTGTTAGTGAACACATACTCAAAATGTATGGGTATCATAACCACTTGACTCAGATGATAGTTTATCTTCCAGTTGATAGTGTTATTGATATAGTTCTTCAATCACTGCCACCAAGCTATAAAGGCTTCATGATGAACTATAATATGCAAGGGATGAGTAAAATGATTCCTGAGCTCTTCGCAATGCTTAAGGCCACGGAGGTAGAAATTAAGAAGGAGCATCAAGTGTTGATGGTTAACAAGACCACTAGTTTCAAGAAAAAGGGCAAGGGAAAGAAAAGAAACTTCAAGAAGAATGGCAAGCAAGTTGCCACTCCCGGGAAGAAGCCCAAAGCTAGACCCAAGCCTGAACTGAGTGCTTCTACTACAAAGGAAGTGGTCAGTGGAAGAGGAACTGCCCCAAGTATTTGGCGGATAAGAAGGATGGCAAAGTGAACAAAGGTATATTTGATATACATGTAATTTGTGTGTTCCTTACTAATGCTCATAGTAGCGCATGGGTATTTGATACTGGTTCGGTTGCTCATATTTGTAACTCGAAACAGGAGTTGCGGAATAAACAAAGATTGGCTAAGGACGAGGTGACGATGCGTGGCGGGAATGGTTCCAAGGTCGGTTTGATCGTCATCGGCACGCTACCTCTACATTTACCTTTGGGATTAGTTTTAGACCTCAATAATTGTTATTTGCTGCCCACGTTGAGCATGAATATTATATCTGGATCTTGTTTATTGCGAGACGGTTATTCATTTAAGTCAGAAAATAATGGTTGTTCTATTTATATGAATAATATCCTTTATGGTCATGCACCCTTGATGAATGGTGTGTTCTTGTTGAATCTCGATTGTAGTGATACACATATTCATAATATTGATGCCAAAAGATGCAAAGTTGATAATGATAGTGTAACATATTTGTGGCACCGCCCTTTAGGTCATATTGGTGTAAAGCACATGAAGAAACTCCATATGGATGGACTTTTGGAATCACTTGATTATGAATCATTTGATACTTGCAAACCATGCCTCATGGGAAAGATGACTAAAACTCCGTTCTCTGGAACAATGGAGCGAGCTAATGACTTACTGGAAATAATACATACTGATGTATGCGGTCCGATGAGTGTTGAAGCACGCGGCGGGTATCGTTATTTTCTGACCTTCACACATGATTTGAGTAGGTATGGGTATATCTACCTGATGAAACACAAGTCTGAAACATTTGAAAAGTTCAAAAAAATTCAGAGTGAAGTGGAAAATCATTGTAACAAGAAAATAAAGTTTCTACGATCTGACCACGGAGGCGAATATTTGAGTTATGAGTTTGGCCTTCATTTAAAATAATGTGGAATTGTTTCACAACTCACGCCACCTGGAACACCACAGCATAATGGTGTGTCCAAACGATGTAACCGTACTTTATTAGATATGGTGCGTTCTATGATGTCTCTTACCAATTTACCACTATCGTTTTGGGGTTATGCATTAGAGACAGCAGCATTCACGTTAAATAGGGCACCGTCTAAATCCGTTGACACGACACCGTATGAACTGTGGTTTGGCAAGAAACCTAAGATGTCGTTTCTTAAAGTTTGGGGATGCGACACTTATGTCAAAAGGCTCTAGCCTGATAAGCTCGAACCTAAATCGGAGAGGTGTGTCTTATAGGATACCCTAAGGAAACTATTGGGTACACCTTCTACCACAGATCTGAAGGCAAGATCTTTGTTGCTAAGAATGGGTCATTTCTAGAGAAGGAGTTTCTCTTGAAAGAAGTGAGTGGGAGGAAAGTAGAACTTGATGAGGTAATTGTACCTTCTCTCGAATTGGGAAGTAGCACTTCACAGAAAAACGTTCCCATGATGCCTACACCAACTAGAGAGGAAGGTAATGATGATGATCATGAAACTTCAGATCAAGTTACTTTGAACTTCGTAGGTCGACCAGAGCACGATCCAGACCAGAGTGGTACGGTAATCATGTCCTGGAAGTTATGTTATTAGACCATGGCGAACCTATGAACTATGAAGAAGCTATGATATGCCCAGATTTTGATAAATGGCTTGAGGCCATGAAATCTGAGATATGATCCATGTAGGAGAACAAAGTATGGACTTCGGTGGACTTGCCCGTTGATCGGCAAGCCATAGAAAATAAATGGATCTTCAAGAAGAAGACTGACGCTGATGGTAATGTTACTGTCTACAAAACTCGACTTGTCGCGAAAGGTTTTTGACAAATTCAAGGAGTTGACTACGATGAGACTTTCTCACCCGTAATGATGCTTAAGTCTGTCTGAATCATGCTAGCAATTTCCGCATTTTATGATTATGAAATCTGGCAAATGGATGTCAAAACTGCATTCCTTAATGGATATCTTAAAGAGGAGTTGTATATGATGCAACCAGAAGGTTTTGTCGATCCTAAAAGTGCTAACAAAGTGTGCAAGCTCCAGCGATCCATCTATGGACTGGTGCAAGCATCTCGGAGTTGGAATATACGCTTTGATGAGGTGATCAAAGCATATGGTTTTATACAGACTTACGGTGAAGCCTGTATTTACAAGAAAGTGTGTGGGAGCTCTGTAGCATTTCTGATATTATATGTGGATGACATATTGTTGATTGGAAATGATATAGAATTTCTGGATAGCATAAAAGGATACTTGAATAAGAATTTTTCAATGAAAGACCTCAGTGAAGCTGCTTATATATTGGGCATCAAGATCTGTAGAGATAGATCGAGATACTTAATAGGACTTTCACAAAGCACATACCTTGATAAAGTTTTGAAGAAGTTCAAAATGGATCAGTCAAAGAAAGGGTTCCTGCATGTGTTACAAGGTGTGAAATTGAATCAGACTCAAAGCCCGAGCACTACAGAAGATAGAGAGAGAATGAAAGTCATTCCCTATGCCTCAGCCATAGGTTCAATCATGAATGCTATGCTGTGTACCAGACCTGATGTGTGCCTTGACATAAGTTTGGTAGGGAGGTATCAAAGTAATCCAGGAGTGGATCACTGGACAGCGGTCAAAAACATCCTGAAGTACCTGAAAAGGACCAAGAATATGTTTCTCGTTTATGAAGGTGACGAAGAGCTCGTCGTAAATGGTTACGTCGATGCTAGCTTCGACACTGATCCGGATGACTCTAAGTCACAAACCGGATACGTATTTATATTGAATGGTGGAGCTGTCAGTTGGTGCAGTTCCAAGCAAAGTGTCCTAAGGGATCTACGTGTGAAGCGGAGTACATAGATGCTTCGGAAGCAGCGCATGAATCAGTCTGGGTGAAGGAGTTCATATCCGATCTAGGTGTAATACCTAGTGCATCGGATCTAATGATAATCTTTTGTGACAACACTGGAGCAATTGCCTTGGCGAAGGAATCCAGGTTTCACAAGAGAACCAAACACATCAAGAGATGCTTCAACTCCATTCGTGAAAATATCAAGGATGAAGACATAGAGATTTGCAAAATACATACGGATCTGAATGTTGCAAGTGAAAACAACTCCATTGACTAAGCCTCTTCCGCGAGCAAAACATGATCAACACCAAGACTCCATGGGTGTTAGATTCATCACGATGTAATCTAGATTATTGACGCTAGTGCAAGTGGGAGACTGAAGAAAATATGCCCTAGGGGCAATAATAAAGTTGTTAGTTTATATTTCCTTTTTCATGATAAAGGTTTATTATTCATGCTAGAATTGTATTGATCAAAAACTTAAATACATGTGTGAATACATAAACAAATACCGTGTCCCTAGTAAGCCTCTACTAGACTAGCTCGTTGATTAAATATGGTTAAGGTTTCCTAACCATAGACATGTGTCGTCACTTGATAACGGGATCACATCATTAGGAGAATGATGTGATGGACAAGACTCATCTGTTAGCTTATCATATTGATCGTTCAGTTTATTGCTACTGCTTTATTCATGTCAAATACATATTCCTTCGACTATGAGATTATGCAAGTCCCGAATACCGTAGGAATACCTTGTGTGCTATCAAACGTCACAACATAACTGGGTGATCATAAAGATGCTCTATAGGTATCTCTGAAGGTGTTTGTTGAGTTGGCATAGATCAAAATTAGGATTTGTCACTCCGAGTATCGAAGAGGTATCTCTGGCCCTTTCGGTAATACACATCATAAGCTTGCAAGTGAATGACTAATGAGTTAGTTACGAGATGATGTATTACGGAACAAGTAAATAGACTTGTCGGTAACGAGATTGAACTAGGTATGAAGATACCGACGATCAAATCTCGGGCAAGTAACATACCGATGGACAAAGGGAATACATATGTTGTCATAACAGTTCGACCGATAAAGATCTTCATAGAATATGTAGGAACCAATGTGGTGATCCAGGTTCCGCTATTGGTTATTGACCAAAGAGGTCATGTCTACATAGTTCTTGAACCCGTAGGGTCCGCACGCTTAACATTCGTTGACGATATAGTGGTATATGAGTTATATGATTTGGTGGCCGAATGTTGATCAGAGTCCCGGATGAGATCACGGACATGACGAGGAGTCTCGAAATGGTCTAGAGGTAAATATTTATATATAGGACGATGGTATTCGGACACCAGAAGTGTTTCGGAGTGTACCGGGTAGTCATCGGAGTACCGGAGGGGGTACCGGACACCCCCGGGAGGATAGTGGGCCTATTGTGCCATTAGAGGGGAGCACACCATCCCACAAGGGGCTGGCGCACCCCCCATGGCAGCCTCCCAAGTGAGGGAAAGGAAAGGGGGGATTCGGCCTCCCCCTTCCTTCCCTCTTCCCCCTTTTCCTTCGGGAAAACTTTGTTTTTGCCACTCTTGCTTTTGCCAATTTTGCTTATGCCATTCTAGAATTTGACATCTCACTTTTGCAACTCTTTGCTTTGGACAATACATCACTTTTTCCATTCCATGGCAAAAATGATAATTTTTCATTTCACTTTTGCCACTCTTACCTTTTGACAATGTATCACAATTGCCACTCTGAAAATTTTGCTTTTGCCACGGAATGGCAAAAGTGAAGTATTATCAAAAGCTAAGAGTGGCTAAGGTGGGAAGTCAAATTCTAGAGTGGCTTAAGCAAAATTGGCAAAAGCTAGAGTGGAAAAAACAAAGTTTTCCCTTTTCCTTCCCCCCTCCACCAAATATGGTAAGGGGGCGCCACTTGGGAAGGACCCCAAGTAGGATTCGGCCTACTTGGTGGCGCCTCCTGGCTGCTCCCTCCTCCCCCACCTATATATATGTGGGAGGGGGCGCCTAACACAACCACAACAATTGCTTAGCCATGTGCGGCGCCCCCCTCCACCGTTGACATCCTCGGTCATATTTTCATAGTGCTTAGGTGTAGCCCTGGTGAGATAGCTTCACCATCATCGTCACCACGCCGTCGTGCAGCCGGAACTCATCCACTACCTTGTCATCTTGCTGGGTCAAGAAGGCGGAGGACGTCACCGAGATGAACGTGTCCTAAACACGGAGGTGTCGTGGTTTCGGTACTTGATCGGTTGGAGCGCGAAGAAGTTCGACTACATCAACCGCGTTACTAAATGCTTCCGCTTACGGCCTATGAGGGTACATAGACACACTCTCCCCTCTCGTTGCTATGAATCTCCATGGATAGATCTTGCGTGTGTGTAGAATTTTTTTTGTTTTCCATGCAACGTTTCCCAACATTACCTATGCATATCTGCTCTTCCATGGCGGAATCCATTGCCACCACACTACAATGCACAACCTCAACATTTCCACAGATCTACCTAGGATTACCGCTAGCACCAACCCGTCTACCTCCAAATGCCTTTTTACCTATTATCAAATGATTCGGCAAATTCTTGACGGGCTAGCGTGCAAAAATCCTCTCAAAAGGGAACATGCTAATCCTACTATCGGCTGTCCTAGACTCCATTTTGGTATATTTTATGTCTGTCTTCCTCATCCCAAAAAGTGATCTAAAAACCCTTGACTCTATCCGGCATGCCTTCTTTTGGGCCACAGAGTAAACTTGCACCGGTTCGCAATGCTTAGTTGCCTGGAAAAATGTTTGCAAACCAAAAAAGTTTGGTGGTTTGGGTCTAAAAAATCTTCACGAGCAAAACAACTGTCTACTAATGAAATTTGCTGTCAAGGCACTCCTACCAGAACAAACACCATGGATAGATTGGATCGCTTTGCAACACGCAAATGCTCTCATAGCTCCACAAAACAGCCAATCCTTCCTTTGCCGAGCTATAAACCAACAGCTTCCAGCTCTCCATGCCCTCTCCTTTGTCATCAAAAACTCTAGCACCAACACCTACTTTTGGTTAGATATTTGGATACACCAGCAATCTCTCACTGCTCTATTCGCCTGCCTCTACTCGCACACCACTTCACCCCTCGCTCGTGTGGCTACTGTTTTGAATCACGGTTTAGAATCAATCCTCCGGAACTGCCTAACCCCTAATGCTGCGACCGGGTTGTGCTCTTTATTGTCTCTTTTGCAGGACTCCCAGGTGTCGCAAGGACCAGATGAGCGCTACCTCAATGGTGGCCTACGCTTCTCTACGCGGGCTGCCTATGAGTTGACCATGGACGACAACGACGACGACGCGCATGCGGTATCCATATGGTCTTCACGCGTCCCAAAACGCGTGAAGATCTTTGCATGGCTATTGTTTCGTGGTCGGCTTAACTTTAAAAGCAACCTCCTCCACAAACACATCGTCTCGTACTCGATATGTCCTTGTTGTGGGTTTGATGGCGAAACCAGTTCACACATCTTCATCGACTGCCCGCTCGCACAGCGCATATGGCAACGGATTGGTCTCTCCCCCTGGACAACATCGACGACCTTTGGGATTGTCTTCTCCCTTTCCAGGTGGATGCACTAATCTGGAACTCCATCCTCCTTATCATTTTGTGGAAGATTTGGGACTCCGGGAATGCTATGACTTTCAAGCAACAGAACCACCACAACATCTTCACCCTTAAGCGAATCATCGACGACCTCATTCTTTGGACGCACCGGATCATGAAGCCGGCGCACAAACATGCCCCCTCCTCATGGCGTTCCTACCTCTTATCACGATTACACATGCTTATGTAATTCACCTTTGTAATCAGGCAAACGTTGGGTTACAAACTTGAGAAATATATTCAGGTGAAAAAAACCCGATGTACTATATGATTCTTCAAAGGCAACACAACTTTCTCTTGTTGTCAACAAGAATTTTTTTCAGATTTATATTATTTTTCTTTGGATTGGTGAAGTGTTTTAGTTTTACAATGTATTTGATGCAAACATAACACTGTACAAGATCTTGGGTTCAGTCAAAGGAAAGATGTGCCTGGGGTACTTTGTTAATCCCCTTTGAAATATGATTACATAATACCCCCTCCGTAAAAAAATATAGGAGTGTTTAGATCACTAAAGTAGACGGAGGGAGTACTGTATAATCCTTGATCAATTAATGGTGTATTTTTATGAGTGCTGCTATGAGAAATAGTGGATTTTGTGTATTTTTGGACGTATCATGGTTATAACATTTATTTTTATATGATACATCATGGGTCATTTTATGAGAAACAAACAACAAAATTAATGTAAAACACGGGGAAAATATGAATTTGTTGTCAAATAGTCAGACATCGCATACACATTACCCTCGATACAGACATTCATAAAACAGAAAATGCAGATAATCAATCTTTATGTATAGCTTTTATTTATTATTCTGTGGCAACGCACGGGCAGCCAGCTAGTATTAGACTAGATGTTCAAAGCCAATAGTTTCAACTAAGTCGTACAAGTTCCTTTTCCTCAAACCCAAGTTGTTGCACTCGTACCCTTTCACGAGCAATAGTCCTGTTAGTCTATAATGGTTGATTAATTTGTTTCAGAAAAATACTCCACTGGTAAATGTATTTCGATGTTGTTTCAACTGATGTATTCTTGCATTAATCACTGTGGAACAAGTTTCCCTAAAAAGCATAATCATTGTTGTAAAAAAAGTTTTTACATATTTAGAAATTTATTAGACTAGATCTTCAAAGCCAATAGTTTCAACCAAGTTGTACAAGTTCCTTTTCCTCAAACCCAAGTTGTTGCACTCGTACCCTTTCACGAGCCTCATAACTGTTCTTGGCCAACCAATGGGCATAAGTTAATATGATTATGAGGTAATTGTGGTGGTTAACAGCCTGTCACGTACTTAACAAAGTAAATAAGCTCCTACTCCCATTTTAAGAGATCGAAATCGCTGCAAGCAACAGCTATATGCGCCCAGTGGATACCCGACCAATGAATCTGCTTCCTATCAAATCAAAGTCGTCGCGCAACTTGACAGATATCAACAATAGTGCTGAAACGGAATCATGAATCTTTGCAGGTCAGAGCAAGGGCACCATGAGAGGTGAGAGGAGACGACTTTCTTAAAGCTGGCAGGACAGTGATGCAAGTAAGAGCAGGGGATTGGCTCGAAACTTGTCTTGCAGCTGGTGCACCGAGTTGCCACGTTCACCCGTTGGGGGGCACCGGTATGCCGGAGTTGAAGGCCGTCCCATCCCTATCAGTGCCATGAAGTAGCAGCCAATTGCATCCATGGAAGACTTTCGAGTTCGGAGTTTTTGACAATTTGCAAAGAGCAGGTTCGTCTTGTTGTCATCTTGCACGGCCTACTTGCAGCCTACCAGTATCAGTCGGTGTAAAAGACAAAACTTGCGTGCGTACGGCTAAGAAATGTATCAGCCCCGAACGAATAATACTATGATCTTTCTCTTTTTTTGTTGAAAAACAGCCAACATGACATGCTCCCAAGAGTTGCCAAACAAAAAGCTAACTAACCGAGAGCAAGTGCGGACGGCCAAAGCACATCTTTTTCGTGAAGCCCGGAGTTTCAGTCGTGCGCATATAGCAGGATTACCTAAGCCGTCTCTTAAAAGAAGAGATGCTTCATCACGCCAGGAGCACCTCCGTCTGCCTAGAGCTAGTCACTCTGGGAAAATCATTTCACAGCAAGAGAATCATTTGCCTGCTATAACTAGCAACAAATAAAACTTATCCTTGCAGCAACTACGCCTGTCCAACATGCTTTGGTTGTAGGCTTTGTAGCGGTTGGTGTGCGTGGTAGAAACTTACTACAAAGAGCACAACAGCTTGGAAGATGATGGCGGGTGCCCTTGAATAAGTTGGCTTCCGTACAGACCGGGAATCCGTATGCTCTGAATCTAGGCTACAGAGCACATTAATTATACTGGTTTATCAGCGCCTTTTCTTGGCGGAAAGCAAAGTCTCGGATGAAGTGACGCAAGATCCCAAAGTCAGAGGAAGAATCTTTCTTCGTGATCCCACGAACGGGGTGGGTGACACAAAGTTCCCATCACAGTATGAGAACCGGGAAGAAAGATCCCGCCATCAATATCAATATACTACTGTGTTAAGCTGCTGCTAGTTGCGATACATATGAAGGAATCTTAAACTTGGTGACGCGCCAACCTTTCGTTGGATCGAGGTAGCGGAATCTCTCTTATTCTTTTGCTTTAAAGAACGGTATCCCGGAATCTCGTTATTAATATATCGGCTATACAGTCCTACATGCTGCCTCTCATTTGTTATTTCGAGAAAACTCAAGTCAATGCATCCATGATTCAACTCCTAGGAGATGTGTTTTTCAGCATTTCTTTTTTCTTTATCCTACCACAATGACCATAATATCATTTACAAAACTGCTAAAACTTAGGCATTATTCTTTTCCCCGAAAGAATCCCTCAATCTATTAAACTTTCAGGCCTCCTTTGGTTCATAGGATAGGAATATTGTAGGAATAGGAAAATCATAGGAAGTGAGATGACATGCATCTCAATTTCTATAGAGAGGAAGATGTCATTTGATGCATAGGATAGGAATTTTTCCATTGAGTCTTAGCTAATGCTTTTTTTCCTCCAAAATATGAAGGATTGATTCTTATCCTATATAGGAATAGGAATCCATTCCTACAAACCAATGGGCTTCAAAGGAAATTTTCCTTTGCAAATCCTATCCTATAGAAATCCTATGAAATTCCTATAAACCAAACGAGGCCTCAAGCAGTACAAGAAATCCGATAAAAAGTAGAAATTACAAGAATGTCCTTGGGAACCGACCAACTCCAACCTCCCGAGCGGGCCGGTGGCGTGCCACTCCGCGGCCACCGCTGCCTGAGTCGGCCACTCCTTGGATGATGCGGTCGCCGAGAAGTCACCGTACCTAGGCCCTAGAGGACCAACACCCTTGAAGCAAAGTCATTGCCGCCAGCGTAGCACCACTTGGACAAGACATTAAAGTTCGGATCCGTATTTAAGTTTTGGTCACCTTTTTACTACCCATTTTTGTTAATTGTTGTCTGTTTTGTATTTCTTACCATTGCATATGTTCGGTTTACAATTACACTTTTTGTGTGCAACTGCACTTTTTGTAAATGAACTTGCATTTCACTTTTTTTTTGTATGTTAAATTACAATCTATTTGTGCAACTACACAAGTTCAATTGCAATTTTATTCTCTTATTGCACTTTAATGATGGGGCACAAAACATGACTGGAACGTCATAAATTTATAACCACAAGCGCTCTACACTTATTTATGGGGATTTCACTTTTCAACAAACTAGTAAAATTGTACGTGCAATGCACGTTTATATTAGGTAGGATATTAGTTGCACATTACATTAGGTAAGATATATATGTTGCATGTTGGTATTTGATAAGATATCAATTACTTTTTCGCGGGAATGGTAAGATATTAATTACATGACAGATTTTAAGGGATAGTGTTGAGTCAAAACGTGTTTATAACCAATGGCAGTGACGGGTAATTAGAGCGTTAAACGTGTTTGGTGCTCAACATTGGAGCGATTTGAACCGCTAGATAACATGATTTGACGGTCGAGATGGTTCGAATCTGCCCATTTGAGTGTTTTTATATTGGTATAGATTATTTATTTTGGAAAGGATGGGGCATATCTAGCCTCTAGGTTAAGTGAAGCAAGCAACCTATTTTCATTAAAATAATGATTACAACCTAATGGAATTACTCATTTCATCTTCCAAGAAAAGATACATACCAGTTTTCATAGAATTAAGTTGTCACCTCTATTTTTTTCATCATTTAATCGAAGTTCTCATTTAAAACCGACATTATATCATAACTAGGTTCCACTGAAGTTTGTTCCAAAATAAAATTCATAAGCGCATGGAACTCCCCTCATTCATCCTTGCGACAAAAGTTGTTTTCTCCTTGTTAAACTCACAGAAAATCCGTTGGTCCTCATCATGGATTCTCATTTTGGATTATATCATGTATTCGAGTGACTTCTTTTGACAAACTTCGGTTCTTGAATTGTGTAGTTTTTTTATCTCATATGATTCCATGTATATCACTCGTATGCCAATATTGAGCGATTTAGAAAAAGAAGGCAAAAGCTTTTTTAACACACTACGGACGCAAGCGTTCATACATATGCGCATACACTGGCCCCTATGAACGCACACACGCACACCCTACCCCTATGAGCACCTTCGAGAGACTGAGCCGACATATCATCTTGAGATTTGCGAAGTCGTTGTAGGCGCCTCGTCGTCGATGGGAACGTCTCCTCCCACTAAGGGTGCATCGCCGGAAATCCCGAAATAAATCCAGGAATAATGTGAGCACTAGGAATTGAACCCTGGTGGGCTGGGGTTACCACTGTCTCTCTAACCATCCAACCACAGGTTGGTTCACAAAGACAAAAGCTTTGACATATTTTATTGAGTAAGGAGAAGAATGTAAAGTAGTGCGCAAAGAAAGGTCATGGCAAAACATGTGGAGTTACTCTCCCGAAATTACAACCCCTAGATGAGATGCCCATGCGGCAACCCAGAGGTATGCCTTTCTTTTGATGTTGAGAAGTTGATTGTATACATGGTTGAAATGTTCTTGAAGACTCTGGCATTCTGCTCATTACAAATTTCTGAAGAGACAAGCATAAGAATAGTGCTCGTATTCTTCTTACGGATACCAACACGACTAATGACCCCATAGCACCACTCACTAACTGAGGTGAAGTGTTGCCATCGAGCAGAATACAAGTCTTGATAAATGAGGCAGTCTTTGACACATGCCAAATTCTAGTTGTGTAATGACACTGGAAGAGGAAATGGGCCACCTCCCGCTTACATAATTGCAAGCACCAAAATAAGTCTGCCCATATGCTAGCCAAACAACCAACAATCCACTCCAGTTTTGATTGATATGTTATGCAAAAAAATTGCAATTAGGAGGTGCCAACTGCTACCAAATGGTATAAGTAAGTCACATGGCTATCATCCCCAAAGGCACATGAGTAGCATGAATTTTCTGTTGGTTTCCAAATGGTAGTGTCCTCCACCTTGGCTCCCAGCTCAATGGGAAGGAGCTGCTCCCAAAGAGTGTAGAATTCCGCAAAGTGGTTGGATGACATGCCCCTTGATCATATCATGTGATCAATCCAACCATCATGATGAAGTGCAAGTTTAGAGTTCCAATTTTTCTTCTTTGAGGCAACATAAATAAGAGGCTGATGTGTGCGGGGCATTGACCGCTCAGCTAAGGAGAGTCCTGAATTTTTGTCTTAACTCGATTACAATAGTGACTTCAATGGTGGCGTAAAACAATTGCATTTCCTCCTCGGTGCACAGACTTCCAAGGCCTATCCAACATTTAGCCAGGTGCGCGCACTCAAGCCATGGCAATGAAGGAGAAGTGCGTGAGCAAACTTGTCAAGATTCCCGGTGCCAAGGCCACCAAGGATCGCTAGGCAACACATGGCATCCCATATATTATCTTAAACCCCGAAACCGTAGAACAATAGTTCTATGATAATTTTCATTAATGTAAAGTTATGTACAAACTAAGAAAAAGAAGAAATAAACTAAACAAATCAACTAATGTATATTCTAGGAAACATGATGAAAGTCATGATTTACATGTGCTCTTCAGTCCAGCTCTTGATTTTCTTACCTGTTGCTGGCTTGGCTCTGTTCTGTGCGGCAACTAGGCCCTCTTGTAGATAATATGTCCATCCCCGAATGTGAGGTACATCCTGTCTAAAAAATTAATCGTTTCTGATTAACCAAATGCTCTAGCTACCTAAAATGATAATATCAAGTGCAAAGCTAGAGTGGAGAGCATCCATAGCAAAAATAACTTCATCAATACCAAAAATGCCTCTCGTCCTATAAGGTATAATTGAGTCCCGGCACACCATTGCAAAATTAGCAGTCCCAAAAAAGATGCATAGCACTCTCCTCCTAGTTTTCATCACATAAAGCACATGCATAGCTCTCAAGGTACATAGTTTTTCTGTTTAGTAGGTTCATAGTGTTGATTCGGCCATATACTACCTATCTCTGGGTTCATTGGTCCCATTTGTATTTCGTGTCAATTTTGTCCATAGATTTAACTAACAAAATGTTAATGCATGTCACCAAAAATTATATCGTTATTGAGGGGACTAATAAACCAGGATGGAGGTAGTAGTAGTAGTAGTAGTAGTAGCAGCCAGAAAAAGATTTTATATCTGAGTCGAGAGGAGCACTTCCAAATCAGTTTGAACTTTGAAGATGTTATGTGCCTTGTTAGGTCCAATCAACTTCTTGTACATTTTCGTTGAAGAGTATTGATCAGAAGGCCAAGCTATCTCCATCTATCCTATTGAGTACATTGACCTCTACTCTGGAGTGAAGTTTGAAGATGGATGAATTGCTAATATGCTTGAACTAAATGGGGAATGTAAAAGAGATTTTAAAGTTGTCCACTTCCAATGCAGATTGCAAATAAAGAGATCTCCTTATTAGTAGTGAAAGAGAAAAGCTTAGTGCCCTTATTAGAGTGTGGTTTTCCCAGTAGTCTTGTCAGGAGAGAGTACTATTTCGAATGCCAGCCTTGCAAATAGCATGTTCCTTATACGTAAGGAGGAGCTTGGGAATATTCCACCAAAAAGACCCTACAAGTTTGTCACTGTAAAGTGTTAGAGTAGTAGACATCCCATCTAAGCTTACATTGCCTAGCATTTACCTTATTCGTATCCAACCAAAGAAAGGTCTATGATATTTCCACACAACAGACAACACTTGACTCCAAGAAGGATATAAAATGGGGCATCATGATTGGCGATCGTCATCAAGATTGTCGTGTGCAAGTTCAAGTGGAGCATCACGAAGAGATCAAGTGCTTGAAGCTTATCATCCATAGTGGTGACAATGGACTTGTGAAGATGTGCAGAAGAGTGGCTCACCCATAGTGGAGTATGGGGGAGAAATCAACTAGTCTTCATCGAGCCAACGCAATTAAGAAAGGTGGTCTAACTTGAGGGAGTCAACATCATCATCATCTAGCTCAAGTGGACCATGTGCAAGGAAAAGGTTTTCCCTTGATAGGTTTTCTATTTTATCGGTCTCGTGGTGGTAGTTGAGAGACCGGGTTATAGGATCGACTGCTGTACTATCAAGGGGCTCTCGATGAGTAGCTTGATCGTATCATACGTAGAGAGCTCAAACCATTGCATCCTTGCATCATATTTCTTGGTTCTTGTTTAGTCTTATTTAAGTCTTAGAGCTTTCTGTCATCTTGATGACAAGCTCGAGTTCATCGAAAACGGAGTTCAGTTGCATCTTCTATGATGTTTTCGATGTTGGAGGTTATGTCGGTTCTTCTGTGTTGGAGGTTTCACTCCTCCCTTGGTTAGGCATAGCTCCCCTGCCTCTTCTTACTATAACTATTTTGATGCTACTCGTTGTTGTGTATCCAACAAGCTTGAGTTGACGGTGTCCTGGACTAGGGGGTACCCACCACGTCGGCTCCCGATCTATTAGATTGGGCCGAGGCCCCCCATGGCCGTATACTCATGGGCCAGTGCGGACAGCTGCCGCATACAAGGAAGATTCCACAAAGACTTGGCGATCAAGACAAGGACTTCTCCCCACCGGCGTATTCGGCTAGGACTCTTGTTAACCTAGGCCTCTGGTGCATTATATAAAACAGGGTCAGGCTAGTTGATAGAATAGACAACATACCCATCAACAATCATACTATAGGCTAGCTTCTAGGGTTTAGCCTCTCCGATCTCGTGGTAGATCTACTCTTGTACTACCCATATCATCAATATTAATCAAGCAGGACGTAGGGTTTTACCTCCATCGAGAGGGTCCGAACCTGGGTAAAACTTCGTGTCCCTTGCCTCCTGTTACCATCCGGCCTAGACGCACAGTTCGGGACCCCCTACCCGAGATCCGCCGGTTTTGACACCGACATTGGTACTTTCATTGAGAGTTCCGTTGTGTGATCGACAAAAGGATCGATGGCTCGCCTGCAGATCAACTGCGACTTCAGCGTCTTCGTCACCAGTTCGACTGGTCACCTTGGTTCGACCAAGAATTGCGCCTCGTGTTCGGATCACCATGTTCGGACGAGGGCCTTCATCAAACATCAACTCCGATCTCTATCAAGATCATGAAGGAATCTATGGAGCTCGGGGGCTCAACGTCAACATTGCCCTCAAGCGACCGTGCTTTTTTTTGGACAGCGAACTCGTATCTGCCGCCACCACCTCCTCGAGTATCGCTTTGACGATCGCTTTGGTGGAATTGTGCGGAATTGATTCGATAACAACCCTGGAAAATTTTGTCGAGTTCCGATAGAGGAATCTCTGTCAATCCACGATATACCGGAGCCCTGTCAAATCTGGATGGGAATTTGGATGATTTTAGGGCGTGGTGTCCAGCTTCTAGCTCGGACGTCCTTTGGAAGATCCAACCGTTGATCGGCTGCAGAATTCCTATATCTACCACCTCTCAAAATTTCAGCTCGATCTGACCGTCCAAACTCCGGAAACCTTCTGATTAGTGCATCACTTTTCGGATCTGTTTTCTGCGCGAAAACGAATCCGACCCGAGTCACCTTTTTTATGAACGGGATTTCGGACATCCCTTTTGAAGGAAGTTTTGTATGGGGTATTGTGTTTTGTTCCCGAACACATCCCACTAACTTTAAGATCTTTTGAACATGATCTTCAACATCATGCTGGTGTCAAACCAGTCCGGCAATATTACTCCACGGCTGCCGACCTACGCTAGACACGTCGTCACTTTAGCCGAGCTCAACTTCTTTGGATCATCATCTTGGCAAGCCGAACAAGAGTCCGGCATCGCGAAGGATAAATCATCATCAACAAGAGTCAGGCATAACACGGATTACATGGAGCGG